>NW_021821486.1:0-55631 GCF_901001135.1 Rhinatrema bivittatum
TGCTGGCCAGATACAAGTAAGGTAACGTGACCTGCGCTATCAGTGCTGGCCAGATACAGGTAAGGTAACGTGACCTGCGCTATCAGTGCTGGCCAGATACAGGTGAGGTAACGTGACCTGCGCTATCAGTGCTAGGCAGATACAGGTGAGGTAACGTGACCTGCGCTATCAAGTGCTAGGCAGATACAGGTGAGGTAACGTGACCTGCGCTATCAGTGCTAGGCAGATACAGGTGAGGTAACGTGACCTGCGCTATCAGTGCTAGGCAGATACAGGTGAGGTAACGTGACCTGTGCTATCAGTGCTGGCCAGATACAGGTGAGGTAACGTGACCTGCGCTATCAATGCTGACCAGATACAGGTAAGGTAACATGACCTGCGCTATCAGTGCAGGCCAGATACAAGTAAGGTAACGTGACCTGAGCTATCAGTGCAGGCCAGATACAGGTAAGGTAACGTGACCTGAGCTATCAGTGCTGGCCAGATACAGGTGAGGTAACGTGACCTGCGCTATCAGTGCAGGCCAGATACAAGTAAGGTAACGTGACCTGCGCTATCAGTGCAGGCCAGATACAAGTAAGGTAACGTGACCTGCGCTATCAGTGCAGGCCAGATACAAGTAAGGTAACGTGACCTGCGCTATCAGTGCTGGCCAGATACAAGTAAGGTAACGTGACCTGCGCTATCAGTGCTGGCCAGATACAGGTGAGGTAACGTGACCTGCGCTATCAGTGCTAGGCAGATACAGGTGAGGTAACGTGACCTGCGCTATCAATGCTGGCCAGATACAGGTAAGGTAACGTGACCTGCGCTATCAGTGCTGGCCAGATACAGGTAAGGTAACGTGACCTGCGCTATCAGTGCTGGCCAGATACAAGTAAGGTAACGTGACCTGCGCTATCAGTGCTGGTCAGATACAAGTAAGGTAACGTGACCTGCGCTATCAGTGCTGGCCAGATACAGGTGAGGTAACGTGACCTGCGCTATCAGTGCTAGGCAGATACAGGTGAGGTAACGTGATCTGCGCTATCAATGCTGGCCAGATACAGGTAAGGTAACGTGACCTGAGCTATCAGTGCTGGCCAGATACAGGTGAGGTAACGTGACCTGTGCTATCAGTGCTGGTCAGATACAGGTGAGGTAACGTGACCTGTGCTATCAGTGCTGGTCAGATACAGGTGAGGTAACGTGACCTGTGCTATCAGTGCTGGCCAGATACAGGTAAGGTAACGTGACCTGAGCTATCAGTGCTGGCCAGATACAGGTGAGGTAACGTGACCTGCGCTATCAGTGCTGGCCAGATACAGGTGAGGTAACGTGACCTGTGCTATCAGTGCTAGGCAGATACAGGTAAGGTAACGTGACCTGCGCTATCAGTGCTGGCCAGATACAGGTGAGGTAACGTGACCTGCGCTATCAGTGCTAGGCAGATACAGGTAAGGTAACGTGACCTGCGCTATCAGTGCTGGCCAGATACAGGTGAGGTAACGTGACCTGCGCTATCAATGCTGGCCAGATACAGGTGAGGTAACGTGACCTGCGCTATCAGTGCTGGCCAGATACAGGTGAGGTAACGTGACCTGCGCTATCAATGCTGGTCAGATACAGGTGAGGTAACGTGACCTGCGCTATCAGTGCTGGTCAGATACAGGTGAGGTAACGTGATCTGAGCTATCAGTGCTGGTCAGATACAGGTAAGGTAACGTGGCCTGTGCTATCAGTGCTAGGCAGATACAGGTAAGGTAACGTGACCTGCGCTATCAGTGCTGGCCAGATACAGGTAAGGTAACGTGACCTGCGCTATCAATGCTGGCCAGATACAGGTGAGGTAACGTGACCTGCGCTATCAGTGCTGGCCAGATACAGGTAAGGTAACGTGATCTGTGCTATCAGTGCTGGTCAGATACAGGTAAGGTAACGTGACCTGCGCTATTAGTGCTGGCCAGATACAGGTAAGGTAACGTGACCTGAGCTATCAGTGCTGGTCAGATACAGGTAAGGTAACGTGGCCTGTGCTATCAGTGCTAGGCAGATACAGGTAAGGTAACGTGACCTGCGCTATCAATGCTGGCCAGATACAGGTAAGGTAACGTGGCCTGTGCTATCAGTGCTGGTCAGATACAGGTAAGGTAACGTGGCCTGTGCTATCAGTGCTGGTCAGATACAGGTAAGGTAACGTGGCCTGTGCTATCAGAGCTAGGCAGATACAGGTAAGGTAACGTGACCTGCGCTATCAGTGCTGGCCAGATACAGGTAAGGTAACGTGATCTGTGCTATCAGTGCTGGTCAGATACAGGTAAGGTAACGTGACCTGCGCTATCAATGCTGGCCAGATACAGGTGAGGTAACGTGGCCTGTGCTATCAATGCTGGCCAGATACAGGTAAGGTAACGTGGCCTGTGCTATCAATGCTGGCCAGATACAGGTGAGGTAACGTGGCCTGTGCTATCAGTGCTGGTCAGATACAGGTAAGGTAACGTGGCCTGCGCTATCAGTGCTAGGCAGATACAGGTAAGGTAACGTGACCTGCGCTATCAGTGCTGGCCAGATACAGGTAAGGTAACGTGATCTGTGCTATCAGTGCTGGTCCAGATACAGGTAAGGTAACGTGACCTGCGCTATTAGTGCTGGCCAGATACAGGTAAGGTAACGTGATCTGTGCTATCAGTGCTGGTCAGATACAGGTAAGGTAACGTGGCCTGTGCTATCAGTGCTAGGCAGATACAGGTAAGGTAACGTGACCTGCGCTATCAATGCTGGCCAGATACAGGTGAGGTAACGTGACCTGCGCTATCAGTGCTGGCCAGATACAGGTAAGGTAACGTGATCTGTGCTATCAGTGCTGGTCAGATACAGGTAAGGTAACGTGACCTGCGCTATCAGTGCTATTCAGATACAGGTGAGGTAACGTGACCTGCGCTATTAGTGCTGGCCAGATACAGGTGAGGTAACGTGACCTGCGCTATCAGTGCTGGCCAGATACAGGTGAGGTAACGTGACCTGCGCTATCAGTGCTGGCCAGATACAGGTAAGGTAACGTGACCTGTGCTATCAGTGCTAGGCAGATACAGGTAAGGTAACGTGACCTGTGCTATCAGTGCTGGCCAGATACAGGTGAGGTAACGTGACCTGCGCTATCAGTGCTAGGCAGATACAGGTGAGGTAACGTGACCTGCGCTATCAGTGCTGGCCAGATACAGGTAAGGTAACGTGACCCGCGCTATCAGTGCTATTCAGATACAGGTGAGGTAACGTGACCTGCGCTATTAGTGCTGGCCAGATACAGGTGAGGTAACGTGACCTGTGCTATCAGTGCTATTCAGATACAGGTAAGGTAACGTGACCTGTGCTATCAGTGCTGGCCAGATACAGGTAAGGTAACGTGACCTGCGCTATCAGTGCTGGTCAGATACAGGTAAGGTAACGTGGCCTGTGCTATCAGTGCTGGTCAGATACAGGTAAGGTAACGTGGCCTGTGCTATCAGTGCTGGTCAGATACAGGTAAGGTAACGTGACCTGCGCTATCAGTGCTGGCCAGATACAGGTGAGGTAACGTGACCTGCGCTATCAGTGCTGGTCAGATACAGGTAAGGTAACTTGACCTGAGCTATCAGTGCTGGCCAGATACAGGTAAGGTAACGTGACCTGTGCTATCAGTGCTAGCCAGATACAGGTAAGGTAACGTGGCCTGTGCTATCAGTGCTGGTCAGATACAGGTAAGGTAACGTGACCTGCGCTATCAGTGCTGGTCAGATACAGGTAAGGTAACGTGACCTGTGCTATCAGTGCTGGTCAGATACAGGTAAGGTAACGTGACCTGAGCTATCAGTGCTGGTCAGATACAGGTAAGGTAACGTGACCTGTGCTATCAGTGCTGGTCAGATACAGGTAAGGTAACGTGACCTGAGCTATCAGTGCTGGTCAGATACAGGTAAGGTAACGTGGCCTGTGCTATCAGTGCTGGCCAGATACAGGTAAGGTAACGTGACCTGTGCTATCAGTGCTAGCCAGATATATTTTTGCCTTGCCCTGGAATGCCCCCATCCCGCCTCTCTATTATCTGACTAAGATTTAGCTGCATAAACTTAACCGTTCGGTAGGGCAGGTGACCTGGCAGGAGAGCTGCATCCTGCTCTCAGCTCTGGGCACTGCAAAGCTCGCCCCACGTGACAGAGGGAGGCAGGAAGAGTCTGCAGAAAGCATGCATGGATAGGAGAAAGCCAAAGAGAAGTAAAAGATTACATTTCCGTGCCAGCTGGTAGACCTCGTATCTCATGCTCTGGTAATAGAAGTTATCGTCCAGTACCACGTAGAGGGGCCTGCGGGCTGTGGGGTTTAGCAGGCGATGCCGTGGTTCAGTGCCTGCCGATTCTGAAGACACCAGGCCCTGCTCCGTCAGAGTATTAACAAACCTTTGCCAGGTGTTGGGTATTCTTTGGGTTGGAGCACACAGAGAAGAACCGTTTTTAAGAGCCAGTAAGAAGTGCTCAACGTATATTAACAGCTGGCGTCTGTGCTGCTTCCAGCAGGACATCTAGAAAAATAATCACAAGTTCATATCAGCAGCAGTGAAGAAAATAAATCGCCCTGTGCAAAAGTACAGCCCACATAGGCTCTGGTTATTGGGCAGATTACATGGAGGGAGAGGGGAAAGGCTCCTATGCAGCACTGCATGTGCCAGATCCCAGGAGAGATGTGCACTGCAGCCTAGGCCGAACCCTCACACTAAACCTTAAACACCGAGGCCTTCCTGGAAAACTCTCTCAGCGCTGCACATCCCGCTCACTACATCTGGAGAAAGGCTTGACAGCTGCCAAGGACCTGTGAATCCCAAAGTAGAGCTTAGCACTCAGAAAGACGGCCCGTGCTAGGCTAACCTCACTGGTGCGCAGCTTCCCCAGCACCGAGCCTGCTTCTCGGGGTTTGCACGACGGATGTGCAAAATCGCCTTCCGATTTTTATCTGCCGTGGTTTGCCGCGTAACACGAGAGATCTGCGCACACTGGAGACCTCCCCTCGGGCACTCACACTGTGACAATCCTGAAAACCACAGGGCTGGGGAAGTTTCAGATTCAGGGAAAAATGTACAAACGTCGGGTGCTAGGCTGTGCTACTGGCGGCACGGCTGCAGCCTCCTGCAGTCAGGGAGCAGCACTTTCTCTGCAGTAGAAACTGCACAGGGCCTTGTAGTCTTGTGAGAGCTGCTGGCTCCCTGCCGATCTGACTGCAGAGGGAGAAAGCCTGCTCAGGACATGGGGAGGCAGCTGAATGTGCCACAGAGTGTGGGGGAGACGGAAGGGAAGGTGGTGAGGAAGGAGGGAGAGGGAAGAGAAGAGAAAGTGATGATGGGGGAGCACCGAGGGGGCCGATGCTGTAAAACGCGCGCTAGTGCCGAGGGCCTGTTTGCTTAACATCAGCACCGCCACAGCCCCTGGGCGTCCGATGCAATATTTAAACGAGTGGCAGCGTTAAGGAGGAGGCACTAACGGAGAACTGAACGTCCATGGCACTCAATGCTCTATCGCAGCGGGCGCTCACTGCTCGCATCCGTTTTCATCCCGCGACCTCAGCAAAAGATTGGCTGCCCCTCGCCATGGACGCCCAAATTGTGTGGCGACAAGAAAAGTCAAAACACACAGGTTCTCCTCCAGCAAAAGCAGTAAATTAAAGCGTCAGAATGACACTAAGGGGGCGGGCTCACATCACAAGACAGAGAGCCTTAGTTTTTCATGTTTTTCATGAGTCCTTGACTGCAGGTTGTTTTTACGCCACTGCCGAGGCCGCAGTTAAATCTGGCGCATTAAAGAGCGTGCGTCGGGCACCAGCGCTGTACTGAATCAGGGGTAATAAGCAATGTCCTCACCTACGTGCAGTTTACACTGGGTGGGCACACGTTCTGCACGCGCTGATCTCCTTACCGCGCCGAGTGCCAGTCTATTCCAGGCTGAGCGCACTTTACCCCGCACGTTCCGCACGCGCCGATCTCCTTACCGCATCGAGTGCCAGTCTATTCCAGGCCGAGCGCACTTTACCCCGCACGTTCCGCGCGCGCCGATCTCCTTACCGCATCGAGTGCCAGTCTATTCCAGGCCGAGCGCACTTTACCCTGCACGTTCCGCATGCACTGATCTCCTTACCGCATCGAGTGCCAGTCTATTCCAGGCCGAGCGCACTTTACCCCGCACGTTCCGCGCGCGCCGATCTCCTTACCGCATCGAGTGCCAGTCTATTCCAGGCCGAGCGCACTTTACCCTGCACGTTCCGCATGCACTGATCTCCTTACTGCATCGAGTGCCAGTCTATTCCAGGCCGAGCGCGCTTTACCCCGCACGTTCTGCACGCGCTGATCTCCTTACCGCACCCAGTGCCAGTCTATTCCAGGCCGAGCGCACTTTACCCCGCACGTTCCGATCTCCTTACCGCGCCGCGTGCCAGTCTATTCCAGGCCGAGCGCGCTTTACCCCGCACGTTCCGCACTCGCTGATCTCCTTACCGCGCCGCGTGCCAGTCTATTCCAGGCCGAGCGCGCTTTACCCCGCACGTTCCGCACGCGCTGATCTCCTTACCGCGCCGCGTGCCAGTCTATTCCAGGCCGAGCGCGCTTTACCCCGCACGTTCCGCACGCGCTGATCTCCTTACCGCGCCGCGTGCCAGTCTATTCCAGGCCGAGCGCCGCTTTACCCCGCACGTTCCGCGCGCGCTGATCTCCTTACCGCACCCAGTGCAAGTCTATTCCAGGCCGAGCGCACTTTACCCCGCACGTTCCGCACGCGCTGATCTCCTTACCGCGCCGAGTGCCAGTCTATTCCAGACCAAGCGCACTTTACCCCGCACGTTCCGCACGCGCTGATCTCCTTACCGCGCCGAGTGCCAGTCTATTCCAGGCCGAGCGCACTTTACCCCGCACGTTCCGCACGCGCTGATCTCCTTACCGCGCCGCGTGCCAGTCTATTCCAGGCCGAGCGCACTTTACCCCGCACGTTCCGCAGGCGCTGATCTCCTTACCGCACCCAGTGCCAGTCTATTCCGGGCCGAGCGCACTTTACCCCGCACGTTCCGCACGCGCTGATCTCCTTCCCGCACCCAGTGCCAGTCTATTCCGGGCCGAGCGCACTTTACCCCGCACGTTCCGCACGCGCTGATCTCCTTACCGCACCCAGTGCCAGTCTATTCCGGCCGAGCGCACTTTACCCCGCACGTTCCGCACGCGCTGATCTCCTTACCGCACCCAGTGCCAGTCTATTCCGGGCCGAGCGCACTTTACCCCGCACGTTCCTGCACGCGCTGATCTCCTTACCGCACCGAGTGCCAGTCTATTCGGGCCGAGCGCGCTTTACCCCGCATGTTCTGCACGCGCTGATCTCCTTACCACACCCAGTGCCAGTCTATTCCAGGCCGAGCGCACTTTACCCCGCACGTTCCGATCTCCTTACCGCACCCAGTGCCAGTCTATTCCAGGCCGAGCGCACTTTACCCCGCACGTTCCGCACGTGCCGATCTCCTTACCGCATCGAGTGCCAGTCTATTCCAGGCCGAGCGCACTTTACCCCGCACGTGCCGATCTCCTTACCGCACCGAGTGCCAGTCTATTCCAGGCCGAGCGCACTTTACCCCGCACGTTCCGCACGCACTGATCTCCTTACCGCACCCAGTGCCAGTCTATTCCAGGCCGAGCGCACTTTACCCCGCACGTTCCGCACGCGCTGATCTCCTTACCGCGCCGCGTGCCAGTCTATTCCAGGCTGAGCACACTTTACCCCGCACGTTCCGCGCGCGCTGATCTCCTTACCGCACCGAGTGCCAGTCTATTCCAGCCTGAGCGCACTTTACCCCGCACGTTCCGCACGCGCTGATCTCCTTACCGCGCCGAGTGCCAGTCTATTCCAGGCCGAGCGCACTTTACCCCGCACGTTCTGCACGCACTGATCTCCTTACCGCGCCGCGTGCCAGTCTATTCCAGGCTGAGCGCGCTTTACCCCGCACGTTCCGCACGCGCTGATCTCCTTACCGCACCCAGTGCCAGTCTATTCCAGCCTGAGCGCACTTTACCCCGCACGTTCCGCACGCGCTGATCTCCTTACCGCGCCGCGTGCCAGTCTATTCCAGGCCGAGCGCACTTTACCCCGCACGTTCCGCACGTGCTGATCTCCTTACCGCGCCGAGTGCCAGTCTATTCCAGGCCGAGCGCACTTTACCCCGCACGTTCTGCACGCGCTGATCTCCTTACCGCACCCAGTGCCAGTCTATTCCAGGCTGAGCGCGCTTTACCCCACACGTTCCGCACGCGCTGATCTCCTTACCGCGCCGCGTGCCAGTCTATTCCAGGCTGAGCGCGCTTTACCCCGCACGTTCCGCACGCGCTGATCTCCTTACCGCACCGAGTGCCAGTCTATTCCAGGCTGAGCGCGCTTTACCCCGCACGTTCCGCACGCGCTGATCTCCTTACCGCGCCGCGTGCCAGTCTATTCCAGGCCGAGCGCACTTTACTGCATCGGCCCCTGTGTTAGCGAGGCCTCACCTCAGGTCTCCATCAGAGGAAGCACTGCATGGACCAGTAAGGCTAGCAGCCCTGAGGGGGTACCTAGAGGAAGTACTGACTGCACCCCTCACTGCTCCCAAGGGACAGGAGAAGAGGGAGGGAAGGAGGAGGAGGAAGCAGAGAAGTACACAGCGGGTCGTTTCTCATGGCACTGGTGGGGAGGGGAATTCCTGCAGGTAACAGGACGCGTTCCTCGTCTCCCACCCTCTCTGACCTAGAGCAAGGAGGCTTTCTTGGGAGCAGAGCCGGGGAGGGATTAGCAGGTACAGGTCTGCATGCAGTTTTCACAAGGAAAAGTTTCCCTTTCATAAATTACACAGATTCTGAGAATAAAAAGTAGTCACAAGCTTTACATTTCTTTTTTTTAAATTTATACTTTATTGAAAATTTTTTTATATATTTCACCATAATTCCAAATAAGATAAGAAATCTTGTAATACAACATACATATCTTCAAAATACAATAATTATTACCCATAAACAAAATTATGTTGTTCAAGACAAAATAATATAATTGGGGGATCCCACAATAACATAATAAAACCAAATATATCTAGATAAGAGGAGAGAGAATTGCAATTTAATTCCTATTGGCCTTACTGTTAGATGTTATTAACTCTGTTGGGCTCAGATTTGTCTGCAATAAATGTCTCCAAATGTATGGGATCCGAGAATATAAATTTATTTCCCTGAAAATTTATATAACATTTAGCAGGAAACTTTAGAAAAAAAGTTGCCCCTATTTCTAGGGTTTTACTTTTCAGGGCAAGGAATTGTCTTCGACGGGCCTGTGTAGGCCTCGAGACATCTGGAAATAAATATACTCTTTGCCCACAAAAGGAGCGATCTTTATTCCTGAAAAACTTCTCAAAAACTTGATCTTTCTCTCTCTCAAGAGAGAAAGAAACAAATAAAGTAGTTCGTTTATTTATAATGTCTAGTGATTCCTCTAAAAAAGAGGAAATCCCTGGACTTCTCTCTCCTTCTTGATCTTGTGAATTTCTAGATTGATAGGGAAAATAAAATATCTTAGATACAATGGGAATTTTATCATCCTCATATGCTAGATTTTCCATTAAAAACTTTTTTTACCATACACCACAAGCTTTACATTTCTGAGCATAAGAACCTGTCATACTGGGTCAGACCGAAGGTCCAACAATCCCAGCATCCTGTTTTCAACAGTGCCCAATCCAGGTCACAAGAACCTGGCAGGATCCCAAACAGTAAATAGATCCCATGCTACTATCATAAAGTAATAAAAAGGGCTATTCCCTAAGTCTACTTGGAAAATGACAGTTGATTAACTTTTCCAGGAATTTGTTCAAAACTTTTTTTAAACCCAGCTATGCTAATTGTTTTAACCACATCCTCCAGCAATGATTTCCAGAGCTTAATTGTGCATTGAGTGAAAAAGAATTTTCTCTGATTTGTTTTGAATGTGCTATTTACTAACTTCATGGAGTTCCTCGTAGTCTTTGTATTTTTTGAAAGAGTAAATAACCAATTTACATTTACCTGTTCTATTCAACTCATGATTTTAAAGCCTCAGGGACAGGGGATGACAATGCAGGTGCTCAAACTACCTCAGGGGAAGCGACCGTAACTGCCAAACCACCTCGTCTTGTCTGAAGAATAATCTCTATATGGACTGCCCATTTACCACATCTGGAACCAGCCCTTTACCCCAGATGCTTGAAGGACTCCATGTGGCCCGGGGGAATTCCTGTGGCTACAAACTTCGTCTCCCCCAGGTCCTTGAGGTGAGGCCCCAAAAACAACATCTGGGAGGTAGAATGGCACATCTGAAAGTACCACCCTAATTACGGGCTCTAACTGCTAGGCTCCCACCCTAATTTGCCCTTTTAATGCCGGCACCACACTGGCCATCATGCTCAGGATCACCACGGCCTTTCCACTGGCCATGGTGGCTGCCAGCAGTGGCTTTGGCTCTGCTATGTTGGAGGCACAATTATGGATGTTCTGAGCAGGCAGCATAACATCCTCCACCAGTTCTGGGAGCCAACTCGTGACGAGGAAGAAGGCTTGCGTAACCTTTGCACTTTCCTTGCTCAATCGCAGGACTCGGTGTGACTAAGTCCACCCTTCCAGTTTCCTTTTATACCACACGGTGCTGTGCTTAGCCCTTGCTGGCTGAATGCTTCTTGTCCTTCTTTCTTTGGGCCTTCCCCACATGAGAAGATCTCATTTAGAGCTGGCACGACTTCTGACATCTTAAATGTGCCTACCTCGTTACAGGTCAGACCCTAATCCTGGGCTCCTTCTGGTGCTGCCTGCCCAGCTGCTCTCCCAGAGGGGTAGCAGGAAAGGACCAGCTCTCCATCAGCTCGTCCCACCTTTATCTTCGTCGTCGAGGGCTCTTCCTGAGCCTCCTCCCTGTCAGAGAGGTCTCCCAGCTTAGGTACCCTCTCCTGTGTCTCTCTCATCGCTGGTCTCCTTCAATGATCTAGAGTCATGAGGAGGCTTATTGGCTTACCTTGTCTGGGAGGAGGAGATTCAGTCGATCCGGTCTTGCTGACACCTCCATTAATTCCTCATCAAGTGGAGGTTCAGTACCTCCGAATCAGTGTTAGGGCTCGGTTCTCGTCTCGCCTTGGAATTCTTCTTCCCACGATCTTTTCCATCTCCCACAGGACCCAGAGAGGCTCCAGGCAGTGAGGCGACTCCCAGTAATCCATCCTCTAGCCCGTCACCACCTCAGGCAGGACTGATGTCCCTGGGACAGGGGAGGGGAGTGCCAGGGCACTCAGAGCGACATTAATGAAATCTCGCTGGGAGTCAAGGGCAGCCACAATGTTTTCTGCCACGAGGCTGGAAGCAGCTTCTCCACCTTCTTCCTGGGGCTCTGGCAGTACTGCAGCCCGGCCTTCCTCAGAGGTTGCTCTGGCTCAGGTCACTTGCTGGTGGTCCATTGGGTCTACCCAGGGGACATCGGTAAGTCCCCACCCCTAAACCCTTGCAGGCAGTGCCCGCTTCCTGAATGATGGGGGGGGGGGGGGGGGGCCTTAGAGCCAGAGCACGACCTGTTCCTTCTAAATGTTGGAAGCCAACTTGAGACCAGGAGCAGAATTGTGCCTTGCTTTCTTCTGCTCCCCACAGAGTCCCTTTTTTAGAATATTAAATGGGGAGGGGGGCACTAAATGCACAACAAAGAAAATGCCAAAGGAAGAAGGCAAACAAAACTTCTCAAAACAGAAAAGAGAAATAGTTCCTTCCCTTCTGAAGGGGGGGGGGGGGGGGAGAGAAGCAAGCTGGGGCTGCTACTGTAGCCCCAAGAAATAATTAATCCAAAAATACACTAACTAAAAGGGGAAAACAATATCCTGCTATCTTCAGACCTGATTAGATGTGGCACGGAAAAGTCAACACTGCCTGCTGCTCTGATCCAAGTCAGCCACTGAGCTCTGCTGTCAGCACCTTGCAGCAAAGGGAGCTCTTTCTGAGAACGTACAATCACGCAAGCCTCTTCTTCCAAGCTACATCAAGAGTCACCAGCAGAGGGAGCTCCTTTCTGAGAACGTACAATCACGCAAGCCTCGTCTTCCAAGCTACATCAAGAGTCACCAGCAGAGGGAGCTCCTTTCTGAGAACGTGCAATCACGCATGCCTCTTCTTCCAAGCTACATCAAGAGTCACCAGCAGAGGGAGCTCCTTTCTGAGAACGTGCAATCACGCATGCCTCCTCTTCCTAGCTACATCAAGAGTCACCAGCAGAGGGAGCTCCTTTCTGAGAAAATGTAATCACGCATGCCTCCTCTTCCTAGCTACATCAAGAGTCACCAGCAGAGGGAGCCCCTTTCTGAGAATGTGTACTCATGCATGCCTCCTCTTCCAAGCTACATCAAGAGTCACCAGCAGAGGGAGCCCCTTTCTGAGAATGTGCAATCACACAAGCCTCGTCTTCCAAGCTACATCAAGAGTCACCAGCAGAGGGAGCTCCTTTCTGAGAATGTGTACTCATGCATGCCTCCTCTTCCAAGCTACATCAAGAGTCACCAGCAGAGGGAGCCCCTTTCTGAGAATGTGCAATCACGCAAGCCTCGTCTTCCAAGCTACATCAAGAGTCACCAGCAGAGGGAGCTCCTTTCTGAGAATGTGCAATCATGCATGCCTCCTCTTCCAAGCTACATCAAGAGTCACCAGCAGAGGGAGCCCCTTTCTGAGAATGTGCAATCACGCAAGCCTCGTCTTCCAAGCTACATCAAGAGTCACCAGCAGAGGGAGCCCCTTTCTGAGAATGTGCAATCACACAAGCCTCGTCTTCCAAGCTACATCAAGAGTCACCAGCAGAGGGAGCTCCTTTCTGAGAACGTGCAATCACGCATGCCTCCTCTTCCTAGCTACATCAAGAGTCACCAGCAGAGGGAGCTCCTTTCTGAGAAAATGTAATCACGCATGCCTCCTCTTCCTAGCTACATCAAGAGTCACCAGCAGAGGGAGCCCCTTTCTGAGAATGTGCAATCACGCAAGCCTCGTCTTCCAAGCTACATCAAGAGTCACCAGCAGAGGGAGCTCCTTTCTGAGAACGTGTACTCATGCATGCCTCCTCTTCCAAGCTACATCAAGAGTCACCAGCAGAGGGAGCTCCTTTCTGAGAACGTGCAATCACGCAAGCCTCGTCTTCCAAGCTACATCAAGAGTCACCAGCAGAGGGAGCTCCTTTCTGAGAACGTACAATCACGCATGCCTCTTCTTCCAAGCTACATCAAGAGTCACCAGCAGAGGGAGCTCCTTTCTGAGAACGTACAATCACGCATGCCTCTTCTTCCAAGCTACATCAAGAGTCACCAGCAGAGGGAGCTCCTTTCTGAGAACGTACAATCACGCATGCCTCTTCTTCCAAGCTACATCAAGAGTCACCAGCAGAGGGAGCTCCTTTCTGAGAATGTGCAATCACGCAAGCCTCGTCTTCCAAGCTACATCAAGAGTCACCAGCAGAGGGAGCTCCTTTTTGAGAAAATGTAATCATGCATGCCTCGTCTTCCAAGCTACATCAAGAGTCACCAGCAGAGGGAGCTCCTTTTTTGAGAAAATGTAATCACGCAAGCCTCGTCTTCCAAGCTACATCAAGAGTCACCAGCAGAGGGAGCTCCTTTCTGAGAATGTGCAATCATGCATGCCTCCTCTTCCAAGCTACATCAAGAGTCACCAGCAGAGGGAGCCCCTTTCTGAGAATGTGCAATCACGCAAGCCTCGTCTTCCAAGCTACATCAAGAGTCACCAGCAGAGGGAGCTCCTTTCTGAGAATGTGCAATCACGCAAGCCTCGTCTTCCAAGCTACATCAAGAGTCACCAGCAGAGGGAGCCCCTTTCTGAGAATGTGCAATCACGCAAGCCTCGTCTTCCAAGCTACATCAAGAGTCACCAGCAGAGGGAGCCCCTTTCTGAGAATGTGCAATCATGCATGCCTCTTCTTCCAAGCTACATCAAGAGTCACCAGCAGAGGGAGCTCCTTTCTGAGAAAATGTAATCATGCATGCCTCATCTTCCTAGCTACATCAAGAGTCACCAGCAGAGGGAGCTCCTTTCTGAGAAAATGTAATCATGCATGCCTCCTCTTCCAAGCTACATCCTGAGCCCAGAATGTGGGAATAGGCATTACACAGCAGGTGTAGCCAGGCCCCGCTTTCAGTGGCTCAAACAGCAGTACTAATCTCCCTCCCAAGTTGCCTCTTTTGAATGCATCATCCCCAAGCTGAGTGAGATAGGGAGCGCATGCACCGAGCACTGGATGTTGTGAGCAGCAGCAGTAGTGGAGGAGCTCTGGCAGCCAAGGTAAGTAACCAAGCCAGCTGCCCGCATCAAGCCAACTTCTCTTTTTCTCTGCACTTGTTAATAGAGGAAACTGGTCCAGTATGGCTAGTTCATATCCATCTCCACTCCCTTTGTTTTAAAATTGGGAAGCAAGACTAGTGGGACTTTCATTGGTTCCCTAGCTTTTTTTTTTTTTTTAATTTACAATTAAATGATACAAAACAAGGAAATCCAAGATCATTCCACAAGGAAAAAAATACCATGATTACATATACACAACAACTCTGAATAAGTACACATCAAATGGGAACAACAGCTTCTACTCCTAGCAATTAACAAGAAGCTTTAGCCAAAATAAGAGTTTCTAGCTGTGCTGGATGAAGAAAAACAAATGTATCCCCCTGTAACTCTACTAAACACTTACAGGGGAATTGTAAGTAAAACGAAGCCTCCATTGCTAGAACCCAAGGTTTCAAACTGAGAAACAACTCTCTTTTGGCTTGGGTTTCCTTAGAAACATCTGGAAACACTTGCACAAAATGCTCACAGAACAAGGACCCCTTATATTTAGAGTATTGTTGAAGAAGTAACTTTATGGCAAACTGAGATTAGGTAAACTAGAAAAGTAGACAGAGAGAACTATCAGAACGATATGCATGGCACCTTCTGATGTTCCCAATCTTCTTACCGGGCATATAATAATACTTAGATACGGGGAAACATGTAGCTAGGGAAAACTGCTAAATTCCAATCACTCCGTTTTTAAACAATTTAATGCCAGACAAAAAAATTTTTGGAAAATTCAGCAAGCACAAATTTTGAGATCTCAATGTATTTTCCAGCATGTCCCCATTTATAGTGAAGAGTCAAATTATCTTTAATTCCTTTGACTAAGGAAGGTTGCATATTAGTAATCATTCCAGGCTGAGCACTTTAATTGCTCTCAATTAGTCCCTGGCTATTGTCCATCTCCGTTAGCTTAGAAGATACAGCAGATGAGAAATGGCATAACAGAAATAGAATTAGAGAAAGGTCTCGATACGGGAGACAATTCTCCAAGCACTACAACTTTTAGAGAAATGTCGCTGGTTCCATAGATATAACCGAGGTCTCCCCATGTTCAGAACTAGGAGGATGCACAGGATTTGCTATAACACTGGGGACTCAAAGCAGTAACTGCCTCAGTCCCATGCATCAGAGGCGAAGCTCTGTCACAGAGGAGGAGGAAATGTACCCTCTGCACTCAGACCCCCTGCAGGGATGAATTGACTTTGCTCCACAGGACCCTCGTGGGGGAGCTGAGCTCTGCAGTCGGGGGGGGGGGGGGGGGGGCTGCGGAGAACTCCCGGCCTGGATCAGAAGCCCCCGGCAGTCAGGGGCTACCTCTAGCTCTCCCAGTATCAGGTTCGCATGTGCCTTGGGCTTGAAAAGATTGGGAGATACTGCCTTAGGCTCTGGGGCTTCTTCTCGAACAGGGGTCCAGGGCCTCACACAAGAAACACGGAAAAAGCAAAACCACCTCCTGAAGAACCACCCCACAAGGAGGCAAGGGAGAGCTAGGAGCGGCAGCAGAGTCCGAGCAAACGGCCTGATGCTGCCCCCATGGCCCGCGTGGAGCTGCAGTGCTGCACGTCCTGGGGGTCTCAGAACTACAGCTCCATGCGTGCAGCACTGGAGCCAGCCGGCAGCCTCCATGCACCTCCCATTTTTAGGCTCCTCCACCTGCAGTCTGCATGCACCAGACACAGATGGGCAGGGCCCGCTTTCTGCTCCTCTCCTGCACAGTACGGAAACTCGGCTGCCACCTTTCCTATTAATAATTGCAACATTTTACAATTATTGCATGGCCTGAGCTGTATTAAGGAAGCCATCTAGAAACTCGGCTGGCGCCTCAAGTGGTTAAAATAAATTATAGTAAAGCGCGTCTCTCCCAGACTCCTCCTCCAGGGCGG
Organism: Rhinatrema bivittatum; assembly: GCF_901001135.1. NCBI lineage: Eukaryota > Metazoa > Chordata > Amphibia > Gymnophiona > Rhinatrematidae > Rhinatrema > Rhinatrema bivittatum. Next base: position 16,267 of record NW_021821486.1, read on the forward strand.
GGCCTCCTTTGACCCCGCCTTCCAGCTTACCTCCAGCTGCGGCAGGAAAGCTTCCGCGGGGATGACGTCATCGTAGGAAATGCGCGCGCAGTCCCAAGCAGCGCCGCGGCCCAGGGCCCGGGCCAGAGAGGATTTACCGGCGGCGGGGAGCCCGCAGAGCACGCAAAGGCCGACAGGCCTGGCTCTGGCAGGGGCCATAGGAAGCGCTTCCATGGGCCAAGGGTGCGGCGGAGTCTGACGCATGCGCACGTAACCTAATCCAATGACAGGGCGCTCAGCCAATCAGAAGAGGTCTTGGGAGAGACGGAGCGAGGCAAATTTACGTTAATGACGTGAGACTGGAAGCAGCCATTTTTGCTTTGGGCAAAACTTCCCAAACCTACAATAGGCCCTGGGCGAAAGCATAAAGGAAGAAGGCAAAGCTACACATGAAATGCGTCACTCACACAGTAGAGGTGGTGGTGCGCGCGTTAGTAGAGCCTGCATGTAGCAGTGTACTTGCATTGCTTGCCAATCAGCAGAAAAGAATAGCGTAGAATTCGCTTGGCCTGGCCAATCAGCGGGAAGAGAAGGTAGCGTTTCCCCTACCTCACCAATCAGCGAAAAGGCTCACGACAGACTTCCTCAGAGGTTGGCCAATCGGCAGGAAGGTGAGGCGGGGCAGTAGCAAGAGCCCTTTGGGGGACGATGGTGCGGCCTGTGGGAGGAGCCGCGGGAAGGGCGGGGTTAGATTCACATAACTTTATTGGTCGGACAGTTTTACACGTGTTCCCAAGGTAATACAAAAGCAGGGAATGTGTTGCAGATTGGTAGCCCGAGGGGCATGGCCCTGGGGAAAGGTCTCTACGCCGGTTAGGGCTGCTCAGGGAGGGGGAGGGGCAACCCTGAACCCTGAACCCTGAACCCTGAACCTACCCTGAACCCTGAACAGAAAGGAACCTCCTTATTTTGTGATTGTTGCTTGATAAACCTTTGTCCAGGAGTGAGGTGGGGGCTATGCCCATCACTAAATCTAATTCCGGGATTTTTTTTCCCAGCTATGGGTAGTGGGAGTGAGTTCCCACCTTCGAGGGGGTATAAGGACCATTGGTACGGTGCTGGAGAAGGCACAGGGAGTTTGCCTGCCCCTTGATCTCCCAGCAGAGGTTAGCAAGTAGCACATTTAAGACTAATTGGAGAAAATTATTTTTCACTTAGCGCACAATTAAACTCTGGAATTTGTTACCAGAGGATGTGGTTTGTGCAGTTAGTATAGCTGGGTTTAAAAAAAGGTTAGGTTAAGTTCTTGGAGGAGAAGTCCATTACCTGCTATTAAGTTCACTTAGAGAATAACCACTGCCATTAGCAATGGTTACATGGAATAGACTTAGTTTTTGGGTATTTGCCAGGTTCTTATGGCCTGGATTGGCCACTGTTGGAAACAGGATGCTGGGCTTGATGGACCCTTGGTCTGACCCAGCATGGCATGTTCTTATGTAGAGGTGAGAAGGAGAGATTCATCCAGAGTCGCAGCCCAGGCAGAGTTTGATGTTTGGAGAATTTTTGACTTCTTGTTCTGAAGGGAAGGGTTTCCCCCCATCTCCCTGACGATTGGAATTGGATATTTTTTTGCCCAAGCAACCAGATAAGCGAGAGTGGAGAGAGATTTAGGAGGCTTTTGAGAAAATGTAGGATAACTGGATTACAGCTGAATTTTTGGAAAGTTTGGAACCTGTTTCTGGATTGGCTGATGCTGGAAGCCACACTCTAGTTCTCCAACCCCACTGACGAGGATGAAGATGCAAGAGATAGGGTTTCCTTGTCCATGGTGAACTATCTTCTATATTTTTTATTTTGCTTATCTGCTGTATGCTGATTCTCAGTTTTCATGGGGGGGGGGGGGGGTTCCTGGACCCTTTAATTTGCAGTAAAGAATTGATGTTAAACACCACTTCTGGACTCCTGAATTTTTTATTACCAATTCTGGTGCAAGGGCTGAATGGATGGACACTGAGTTGAGTCTTATTTCCTGCCTATTCTACTCATTTTGTTTCCTTACTCCTTTTCTTGACAAAATTGCTGATATTGGTGATATTTTCAACCTAGAGTGAGTCGTGGTAAGCCAGAGAATGAAGAAAATTCTTCCTCCCCAACCGGACTCAAATCTGGACCCATGCCCCCCCCCCCCCCCCCCCCCCCCCCCTAGTTAAGGGTAAAGCACCAGACAGGGGACCTGCTACACAAGTAACACCGCCAGGCCAACCAAGAAGTCAAACGCAGCACCTAAAACGTTCAAGAAAGTTCTCTTCAAGACTGGATTGAATTGAAAAGTGACAGGAAGCTGGCAAACCTTTGAGGGGTTCCAGTCAAGGCTCCAGCCCCTGCCCCATGTTCTGACAGCCTCTGGCATCGGATCAGGGGATTGCAGTTTTCTTTCTTAGCAGCAGCGCTCTCGCTGATACAACACGTCTGCACTGAAAGTCCAGCTGAGCATCACATCTGTACAGACATGCCTTTTCCCTGCCTCCTCTATGTGGATAGCATCTTTCTCTCAAAAGTTTATCTTCATTTACATTTTTCCATGCAACTGTGTGCAGAATTTGTGTTTCTGGTTGCCGGATCTTGGTGAACAAAGAAATGGTGTTTGTTATAACCTGATTTTGTTTTGCAGAACTTGGTTCTCAGGCTCATGGATGCTGAAATTTGGAGGAGAATGTGTTTTCTAGCTTTCAGGTGCGTGACGTTCTAGTCAAGAGATTCCAAGGAAGGTAAGCTGAAAACAGAAGGAAGATGCCCTGAAGGTGGAAGGAGGCCAACCCATCCCTTCTCCACCCTTAGGGAAAGTGTGATGTGGTTTAAAGGGCACGGGTTTGTGGAAGTGGCCCATTGCCGATGTGTTGTGGTTTTCCCAATCATGCAAATGGCCTTGTCTGAAGAGAATTTTTCCCTTGCAGGAAGAGCTTGCAGGGCTCATGATGGATGTTTTCAACAACAGGAATGGTGGATTCCTAATCTGGTAAAGTGTTTATGTATGCATCTACCTCAATATAAACAATTGGGTTCAATACAGAACGGAGGATCCTGCAACACTTGAGCTGTAAGAGAGCCCACCGCAGTGAGTACTGTTCTCCAGTTCTAATGTCATATTCCATTCAGGTAGGAATATTTGCCTCACAGGTCGCCTACATTTTTTTGAAGAAGTTAATAAACATGTGCATAAAGGTGAACCTGTAGATGTAGTATACTTGGATTTTCAGAAGGCGTTTGACAAAGTTCTCATGAGAGGCTTCTAGGAAAAGTAAAAAGTCATGGGACAGGTGGCGATGTCCTTTCGTGGATTGCAAACTGGCTAAAAGACAGGAAACAGAGAGTAGGATTAAATGGGCAATTTTCTCAGTGGAAGGGAGTGGAAAGTGGAGTGCCTCAGGGATCTGTATTGGGACCCTTACTTTTCAATATATTTATAAATGATCTGGAAAGAAATACGACGAGTGAGATAATCAAATTTGCAGATGACACAAAATTGTTCAGAGTAGTTAAATCACAAGCAGATTGTGATAAATTGCAGGAAGACCTTGTGAGACTGGAAAATTGGGCATCCAAATGGCAGATGAAATTTAATGTGGATAAGTGCAAGGTGATGCATATAGGGAAAAACAGAAAACCAAAAATCAATTTGTGTATAATAATGATATTTAGATTTAATGACTGCATACGAATGTATATTTTCTCTCATATAAAATAAAAATAAATGTTTCTATTTATACAAGAAAAAAGACCTCAGCACTGTTGTTTTTTTCTGAACAGTTTTAACAGATTTTGAACGCAATCATGGGTCTTTAAAAACCTCTTGAAATAACTTTTTTATTGAAAATCCGTTTGTTTGTTTTTGTTTTTTTTTAATTTTATTTTAAAATAATTTTTGAACACATATTTGCTTGCAGGCTATTTTAAAATAGTGCTGAGGTCTTTTTTCCTGTATAAATAGAAAATTATGAGAGAAAATATACATTCGTATGCAGTCAGTAAATCTAAATATCATTATTATACACCAGTTAATTTTTGGTTTTCTGTTTTGAATATATACTGGTGGATCCTTTAGTATTATTTTGAATTTACATTGTTCTAGGGAAAAACAACCCGTGCTGTAGTAAGAGATCTAGACGTCATAGTGGATAATACATTGGAATCGTTGGCTCGGTGTGCTGCAGCAGTCAAAATCCATAAACTGCTATGACGGTAATTAATAAGCAATAGTAGCTTGTGATTTAATGTTTGGGTGCTTGCCAGGTACTTGTAGCCTGGATTGGCCACTGTTGGGCACAGAATATTGGGCTTGATGGATCCTTGGCCTGACTCAGTATGGCATTAGGTTGTTTAACTGCAGCCAGGAGAATTGGTCTGGTGCGCACATCAAGCAGAGGTATCCTATGGAATGTAAAATGTCCTGGGGGACCCCTAGCCAGTTGGGTTTTCAGGATATCTGCAATGATTGTGCTTGGAGGCACGTAGTATCTTGAAAACATTTCCATTCTGAGGGCTAGCTCTGCTTCATGTGCACACCTTTTTGAGGATGGAGCTTCCTCATGTAAGCTGTAATGGGTAAGGATGTGACCCATACAGGAATGGATAACTCCTCTCCTTGAAATGTTATGCTGTCATTCTAATATCCAGTTATGATTTGGAAATATTTTTCTGTATAAATGTATTATGCCCAACACTTTTTTTGGTATCACAAAGTCTGCCCCTTACTAGCAGTTACAAATTTTTACTAATAGGTCTGAAATTTCATTTTTTAGTTCCTTCAGAACTCTGGGGTGTATACCATCCGGTCCAGGTGATTTACTACTCTTCAGTTTGTCAATCAGGCCTACCACATCGTCTAGGTTCACCGTGATTTGGTTCAGTCCATCTGAATCATTACCCATGAAAACCCTCTCCATTACGGGTACCTCCCCAGCATCCAGACACTGCATGCAGTGCAAAACTGGAAAACTAGAAATGGAAATACATCTCCTTCCGTGCTAAGCCAATTGTCCTTCATCATTCACGTGGAGAGTGAGGAGTGTTATGTGAGGGCTGCTGAACTCCTGCCATTGTTCTTGTGGAGAATGGGGGGTGTTTTGTTACATAACACCCACAAAAACAACATGAGGGCTCAGTGGCCCGATAATAACACTTCCACCCCTGCTCCTTGCTCATCACCAGGGATCTAGCAAAGCTGAAGGAATATCTGCAGTCTGAACGCTACAAAACGCAGAGTCATGTTATCCACGTATGCATCATTTCCCGCTTGGATTACTGTAATTCATTGTCCATTGGAATCCCAAAGAAACGAGACTGGTGCCCTCAACACAAACACAATGCAGCTGCAGGGATGATGCCATGGCATAGGCCACTAGTGATCAACCATCCAATAATAGTCTGACTCATAGCAAACCATCAAGATCCATGTTGTATTTTTTTCTGATAGCTCTTTGCATATATTAATAATGTACATACATTTATACACATTTTATATATTTCTTGAGTTTGTACATGTTAATTATCCTTACATTATGGACCTAAAGACCACCTCACGTGTTTAATCGAGTCGCAACCTAGAATTTCCCACCTACCTGTCCCTGTCAAGTATTCCTGCTACACCATCTCTAATGCTAATTTCCCTCTGCAACAATTTCACAATCCTCTCCTTGTAACTTATTTCTTATTGCAACATGGAAACCAAACTATAACCACACCTCGTTGCCCAATCCATAACCCTAATTTTGTAGTGACATTATAAACCTGTGGTAACATATTTTGATCTCTCTAGTTGGAAAAGTGTGATATGATGAGAATAGTACTCTACCAGCATGGATGCTCGTATAAATCAGCCTTTGAGCCCTCTCTTTCATTGGAGCCAGGTACTTCAGCTCTATTACGGCAGATGGAGGAGGATCCTATTTGGATCACAGAAAGGGATATCTGTTCTCCAACTCCAGCCCAAAGACCACAAACGCTAGTGGATCAGCATACCCAGTTCATGAAGAATTTCTTTGCCTCCTTAAGATGAGAGAAGGCCTCTGAAGCTTCTCCTATCCAAAATGACTGAGGTATTCCCTTGAGCAGGGGCTGCCATCAACGTTGGACCTCAGTGGTAGGGCAAACCTTCTCCTGTGGTTGAGGAGCCCCACCCTGAGTCAAAGGGTGATGAAGGAGCGTCAGCTAAGCCTCCTTCAGGGACACATCCCTCCTCTGAGACCATAGAGGTCTCTGCTGCTATTGCCCTCATCATCATCATCATGGTCATAGATAGGAAAATTGGTTCCAGCTTCTGAACACAGTCTGCCTGCTTACCAGCCGCCTTATGCACCAAATAACAGGAGGACAAACTCTGAGGAGAAAGGAGCAGGCTCCTCTAACCTGACTCCAGAGGGGGACATGCCCTTCCTGTCGGAATCGGGATCTCTGTGGTGAGTAACACTCTGGCTTACTGGCCCCAGCGGAGGGGGAAGTTCGTCACCCTCCTGAAACAGTCCCGACGGGCCTTCAGCCCTGGACAACATGGCCGCCTTTCCTGTGCCCGGTGGGGGAGGGGACTCTCCCATGCCTGATATTACTCTAGGCTGCAGCTCTGACGTGTCCTCTGGCACCCCTGACCCGCCCTCTCCTCCGGAGAGGCAGCAGAAGCCCAGTCCGGTGCGCCACAAACACATGCGCACATCACAGCATAAACGGCATGCACTGTCGTGTTCCATGCCGACCACGAGGTGCACTGACTGCCACTAGGCCTGACCACGCGACAAACAACGTCACTGCTGCGTGGCAAGGTCAAGTAACACTGCCACAGAGAAACCCCCTCGTAGCCCCGTCAAGCTCCGGTGCAGCCTTACCGGCCGCTCACCACCTCACTGCACCTCTGTTCGATGCTGTTTATTGTTTTTTGGGATTTATTTTTTTTTTAACAGCCTTCTTTTAACTTTTAAAAAACTTTACTGAGCCAGAAGAAAAACAGGCAAAGAAACAAATACTTCCCTGACAGGCGAGCTGCTGGGCTTCAATTTGTTCTCCTGGTGGGGAGGGAACCAGACCCAGCAGCTGTCAGCCCCCTGGGCGGCGAAAGAACGAGGTAAACCAAGGTCCCCGACCCCCTCCCCCCCTGCTCGTATTCCTCAACAGCAGGAGGGACAGCCCCACCAGGGCTTAGCAACCTCCTGGGAGGATAAATCCACCAATTTGAAATTTCTCTCTCACTTTTTTTTTTCAGACTGCAGGGATTGCACCTCCACCATCTGCTGGAGACAGAGAAATACTGCGGGACTGCAGGTGGCGCTCCGGGTTATATGCTAGTGCCAGTACAACTTTCTCTGTCTCCATCTGCTAGAAGGGAGGCAAAACCCAGAAGTCTGGACTGATCCGGGTATGAACAGGAACAGTATTTCCCCATTACCTGGATCGGAAGAACATTCAATGGGAATTACATTACTCTACGTCTGAGGACTTCTGCTATTCTAAATTCCTAGACAAACTGGCAAGAACATTAATGTCAGGAAGGAGGCAGATCTGAGAACAGACTCAGCAGGGATCTCAGTACACAGGCTTCTCCAGGATCGTTAATCCAGGATGAGGCAGAATACAACTACTGCATCTATAATATGGGCTACACCCAGCTCCTGTCCTGAGACAGCTCAGACCTGGAGCAGAGATCTGGATCTCAGCTACCTATTAAGTGCAACTCCCTCTGCTGACTGACTGAACCAGGCACGGCCTGGGCTATTCAGAATGGCACATCAGAGAGACAAGTACGCCAAGAAGACCCAGAGCCTTCAGAAAATCTTGTCATCATGACCAAAATCCAAGAGACAGCAGTCGTTAACCTGAGCTGCCTACCTGTTGGGGACGTGTGATATGGAACCAGTGGGACAGGATCAGCACTGCATCACTGGAGCTCACAGTCCTTGGGATTCTCTTTATTCTAGTAGTAGCAATAATTCAGTAAATGATGGTAGACAAAGACCAAGTGGCCTATCTAGTTTGTCCAGTTATTCCTTCATTCCAGGTGCCAGATAGAGTGCAATTGCTTGTAAGATATTCTTTGTCATCTTCCTGAGTAGCTGAGCATGCAAGATTGTGTTTTGGGTTGTTACCCAGCACACCTCCCCTCCCATGTCCTACCACTAGGTCCCAAAATAATCCAAACAGTCATCAGCACCAGCATGACTGTTAGCTAAACATCCAGCTCCTAGCTTCTCTTAGCTGAGTCAAACTGTTGACGTGTGCTCTTGTTCCTATGGTTCAACGTTACCATATACAAGTGTGCCCTAGAATTCCTGCTTCATGCAAAGAAAATGGATCGGTTTCAGCCTAATTTTTCAGGCATCCATTTCCAGCCAGATAAACCTATCCAGCTAATTTTAGCAGGATATTCAGCAGCACAGCTGCACCACAGAGTATAGCCAACTATCTCAAAGACAGCGGGATAAGTTTCTCTCTCTAACTTTAGGACTAGTCTAGGGGAAGAGCCTATCCTATTCTCATGACATCATTGTCTGTCTGTGATGTCATCAGTTCACGCTGGTATGTGGGAGTGAGCAAGTCACCCACACCTCACCCTGCCCTACCACAGTCAGCATGGTTAGGATTTCCTCTCATCGCAGACTGCTCTTCCTTGCGGTGTATAGGGGAGATCTAGCGGTAGAGTGCAGGATTGAAATTCTCGGACAAAACTTCAAGGTGGCCTTCAGTTGTTGATTCTCTGCGTGACCTGGATTGTGGCTTTCCAAGTCAACAATTTAAGGAATGATAAGCAATCAGAAAATAATTTTATTCCGTACTCCACAGGGGAGGGAACCCTGAAGGAGCGCTGCTCTGCTGTGCATTCACAATGTCCCATCTCTTCTCCACATTCAGAGATGTAGAGAATGGAGACGGCAGATACTTCAGTTCTTTATACTCGGGTTATCTTCCACGTCACGTGGAATCAGACAGCGCCCTGAGGGAGCCCGGCAGGGCGTGAAGGAATGGGGGGCCGTTTTGGATAAACTGAGGCTACGGGAGGTCTTGGCGGCACCGCTGATGTTCTAGATGGCACAAAATTCCTGCAGAATGAAAACATACAAAATTAAAAAGCTGTTACCACAGGACAGCAAAAGCACAGAGGACAGACTCTAAGCATAAAACTTCATAAAATGGGACTGAACCCATTCTGCAATAAATTATACTGTGGATATGCTAAAACAGAGACTTCATAGTATGGTCTTGCTACTAATGTGGACATTAACACTAAGAGCTGAGAAATCCCCCAGGCTAAGAGCCTGACGTGGAAGCGCTGGTTAGCATAGGGCATGTCCTCTCCCCATAAAGACTGCGCAGCTCCTTCCACTTCCCCTCCTGCCCTGACTTTGCACGCTTCCAGTTTAGATGGTAGCTCTAATATTGTTTCCCAAATCCCTGACGACAAGTTAAAAAAAGCAGAACAGTTACCAACCTTGGTGCTACTGTGAAAATGCTAGGATTGGATGCTCCACCCTAGAGGTAAATGAAATGCAGAAGGTGAGTGGGGGTGAAGAGATGACACCGCACCACCATGAGTCGCATTGCCTGCAGCACCACATAACCTGTACTGCATCGAGTGTCCCATTATCCACACCCTCACATGACCGGCATCATCGAGGCTTGCATTACCTACACAGAGTTCCCAAGCTAGCCAGTTCCAGGAGTGGGCCACCTCTCCCATTAGGTAAACTAAGCACTTGCCTAGAGCGCCAACATTTTTGGGACTGGCAAAACCTCCAGAAACTTTCAGGTGCTGCCTTCCAATTTTAAGAGAAAAGGGAATGAATGCTGGGTAGATGTGGAGGATGGAAACAGAGAGGAAGTAGGGTAGGTAGAGGAGTTGTGGATAGAGGGTGCTAGGTAAGTGAGTGTGGGGTGAAGAGAGAGAGAGGATTCTGGGCAGGTAGGGGCTGGAGCAAGAGCATGCTGTCTGGGCTCTTCAAAAAGGGGCAAAAAGATTGGGATGATGCTGGTGTGCTCTCTTTCATGGAGGTTCTCTTTCCCCCCATACACCCCACAGAGTAGGCCTTGGTGTTGGTGTTGGGTTACTGATTTTCCTCCTCCTGAAGGTTTCAACCCCCTTCTTCCATCTCAGTCCCACCCCTTTTCTTCCTTTGAGGACTACTCCATCCGCCTATTCACGCCACTGACTCTCCGGGTAGCTGTCATTCATTCGCCCCGATAAATCCCCCTCCTCCTTTCTCAATGACTTTCATTCCTGGTTTTCATTCCTTCTTGACCCATCTTCCCTTATTTCTGACCCCTCTGACTCTTATAAAATGAAATAACATAAGAAAATGCCATACTGGGTGAGACCAAGGGTCCATCAAGCCCAGCATCCTGTTTCCAACAGTGGCCAATCCAGGCCATAAGAACCTAGCAAGCACCCAAGAACTAAGTCTATTCCTTGGTGGAGACGTATTAAAATTGTCCACCAAAATGAAGCATTTTAAAGGACATCCAGCATCTATTTCATTTTGTTCTACCCTCACGGCTTTCATAGATCGCCTTCCTCACTGTTTCTTGGGTCCATCCCTCTTACTCTTATGCTCAAAACTCCTTGCCTTAATCTCATTTGACCTCCAACTCTGCTCTACTACTTCTCCTCAACAGCATGGCCATTGTCTTGACATAGTCCGTTCTTCTAACTGCTGTCTCTCAGACGTCTCCACTTCACTTCTTTCCCTCTGACACCATCATCTGATAACTTTCACACTAAACCACCCTCCTCCACCACCACCACTTCAAGAATATCCAGACTATATCCTCTCCACTACTGTCTCAGCTCTCCTACTACTTAACATTTCTATAGTGCTACACGACACACGCAGCTCCTCTCCTGCACTATGTAAATTAACCTTTCAAAGTTACTATGTAAATGTATCTTTCTAAATTATTATATATGTTACAATGTAAAATAAGCAGCTCCTGCCTTATTTCTGTTCAGTTACATGTAAACCGATGTGATATCTCGATCGAATGTCGTCAATTGATGAGGCAGTGTCTTCTTACAACACTCTCCTCTGCTTTAGATAAATTTACCCATCATGTAAGGTGCATCAAATCCCAGTCTTGCTTCACGCTCAATATTTGCTTCCTACATTCATGTGCCAGCCCTGAGAGCTTCTCTGGCTAAAATTCAGTGCCTATGCTAACTTGATACATTTTGAATTCAAAATTTCCTTTCAGTCTTCATTTGCACTTGCCAAACAAGACTATTATGTCCATCTGACAAATTCTCTGCCTCCAACCCTTGCCATCTCTTTGCCATACTGAATTTCCTCCTTCCCCTTCCCCCATTTCCTCTGATCCTTGACATCCTCTCCTCTTCTGAAATCACAATGCAGGAAACTGCCCATTTTCTCCAAACTCACTACTTGTTACTCTAACCCCATTTTCATTCAGCTCCTCAGCTTGGTTGCAGTCATCCCTTCCATCTGTCACATCCTCAAACTATCATTCTCCACTGCAACTGTTCCTGCTGTGATCCCACCACACCTCAAAAACCCCTCCCCGAACTCTACCTGCCCAACTAACTATTGACCCATTCACACCCAAACTAACGTGCTGTCCACCTCCGCTGTCCACCTCCGCTCCACTCCAGTCTCATTTTCATCTTCTAGATTTCACAGAAACAGGCTAAAACCAAAGGTTTTTACCCTTATCCTCCTTGACCTATCTGCTGCTTTTGACACTGTTGATCATCGCCTTCTCCTTAATACTTGGATTTTGAGACTCCATCCTTCCTGGTTCTCCTCTTACCTCACCCATCATACTTTTAGTGCATTCTCTGATTGCTCCTTCTCTACCATCGTCCCCCTATCAATTGATCTTCCTGAGGGCTCTGGCCCTGGGCCCTCTTTTCTCTCTATACTAATTCCCTTGGCACTCTAATCTCTTCTTATGGCTTTCAGTATCATCTTTTATGGTGATGATTCCCAGATTTGCCTCTACACCAGAAATTTAATCAGGAATCCAGTCCCATATCTCGGGTCTGCTGCCTGAATGCCCCACCAACACCTTTCACTCAACATGGCCAAGGCAGAGCTCCTTATCTTTCCCTCAGTACAGAGCAAGTGCTGGTAGCAGAACCTCCATCGGCTGCAAGGATCTCATGTTTGGGTACTTGCCAGGTTCTTGTGGCTTGGATTGGCCACTGTTGGAGACAGGATGCTGGGCTTGATGGACCCTTGGTCTGACCCAGTATGGCAGGTTCTTATGTTCTTAAGTGCTTAAATCCTGAGACAAAATAATTCTTAGAAGGTTAAACTATTACTGCCTGTTTATATTATGTGCTAGTTTTAAGGTTGTTATTTGTTTCCAGTGTAAGAATTGTCTGTGTAGTGGAAAAAGAGACTTTAATTCTCTGAGCTACTAAAAGACAGAATTTGTTTGCCTTTGTTGTAATGATGCGAGAGAACGGTGTTGGGGCCACTTGGCAACAATGATCATAACATCAAATTTGACTTACTAAATGGAATGAGAACACTAAGGAAATCTACTACGATAGCATTTAACTTTCAAAGGAAGACTATGATAAATGAGGAAAAAGGTTATGCTAAGAGAAATCAGGGAAGCTAACCAAATTGGTAGTGCGGTAATAATGGGAGACTTCAATTACCCCAATATAGACTGGGTAAATGTATCATCGGGTCACGCTAGAGAGATAACGTTCCTGGATGGAATAAATGATAGCTTTATGGAGCAATTGGTTCAGGAACTGACAAGAGAGGGAGCAATTTTAGATCTAATTCTCAGTGGAGGACAGGATTTAGTGAGAGAGGTAACGGTGGTGGGGCCGCTTGGTAACAGCAGGGGCGGATTGTGGGAAAATAATGGCCCGGGGGATTTTTCTCCATACTGGCCCATGGGTACCCAATTACACATACAATTTGGTGAGTCACCAAATACAGAATAAAGGGACCATAAAATATACACAGAAATGCACAGACAAACTAAACTGGAAATCACAACAAATTAGACTGTATGTAATGCAGCAATGGAAAAACAGAAAATACCATCATTCCTCATAAAACATCAAACAATAAAATCAAGAACTATAAAACATCACAATAGGAAAATCATACTAAAATATATATTTCAAAACTGCTGATGAATAGAACCTCCAGTAATTTAACTCAGGGAAATTTTCAAAAATGTGTTTATAACACCAATAAAATATTTCAAAGAGCAGATATCACATAATATTCAATAATTAAAACTAATAAGGCTTTTAAAAAGCCCCTGCTGTCCATACATGGGAGCTCTTGATTTCCAGTCACCCTGATATTGTCGAGGATTAGGAGGTTATCCTCTCTCTCACACATACTCACATGTCCATTCTCTCTCACACATACACTGTCACATACATACACATTCATGCTCTTATACCCAACCATAACCTCTCGCTCTCACAGACACTGACACACTCTCAGGGTGTAAGACACTCTCTCCCCCTCCACACACACCCCCACACAAACTCTTACTCCCCTGGATTTTCTCATACACACTCATGCTCACACGCACTGGCTCCCTCACATACACACAAACACACACACCAAGGCAATCTCCCAGTCATTCTCTCACACACACACACACACACACACACACACACAACCCCAGGCAGGCTCCCATTCATTTTCACACCACTCCCTTCCCATCCCCCAGGCATGCACACATTCATTCTCACACACATACACCCCCAGGCAGAGTCCCATCCATGCACATGCACACACTAAAGGCAGACTCCCCTCTCTTTCTTTTGCCAGCAACCTCTGAGCCTCTCTCATTCCTCTGTTGCCACTGTCACTGCTGCCACATGGCTATTGGGGAGGTGCCGTTTGCTGCTACTGACACTGAAGTCCATTCTGCTGCCTCCTCTGTGCAGGCCCCGTGGGCTTCCACTTTCTCCATGTTGATCTCATACACTGTGAGATCCACATAGAGAAAGTGCTACTCTTGCACATTCCCAAAGATTACATGTGCCAATCACTAAAAAGTAATTTATTTATTTATTTATTTTTTTTTACCTTTGCTGTCTGATCTTAGTTTTCTAATCGGTTGGTCACAGGCTTTTTTGTTCCACCTCCCCTTTCTTATTTTTTTGCCAATTCCTTTTATATTGTCTTTTTTTCTATTTCTTTTCTCTCCATCTTCTTCCCTCAAACACAGTCAGGTTCTCATTCTCACATGCATTTCTCTCTCTCACACACACAGAGGCTCTCACATGCTGTCTCTGGAAACATTCAGGCCCTCACTCTCACACACAATCTCTCAACTCATCTCATACACGCACACACACACCCTCTACAGACCCTCAGCCTCTCTCTCTCACCTCTGGGCCTCCTCTTCACGGGTCGCCGCAGGATGGGCTCTGCAGTGGCCCTGATCTTCTCAGGCCGCAGCAGCCCTGCTACTGGGCCTCTTCCTCTTCTCGGGCTGCGCTGCTCTTCTTCTGCACGCGCTGATGCTCCTCCTCCTTCCTGCCCGCACGGCTCCGGCAACGTTTACTTCCGGGGCCACACAGGCAGGAAGGAGGAGGAGCATCAACGCATTTAAACGCAGTCTTTTTCTTGGGGCCGTGGTGACGTGAGCCTCACCATGGCCCTGCCGATCTGCTTGTCGCAGCGCCCCAGGCCCATGCCTAGTGCTTCCACTGGCCCTGCCCGCAGGTTTCTCTTCAGGCCGCAGCGCCAGCAGACCCTCTTCTTGTCTTTGGCCGGGAAGTTTAAAAAAAAAAAAATCACGTGATGGGAGCGACTGGCCCACCGGGGGAAGCCCGATCCCCCGATAGGCCAATCCGCCCCTGGGCAATAGTGATCATAATATGATCAAATTTGAATTAATAACTGGAAGGGGGAGAGTAAACAAATTCACGGCTCTCGTGCTAAACTTTCAAAAGGGAAACTTTGATAAAATGAGAAAAATAATTAGAAAAAAACTGAAAGGAGCAGCTACAAAGGTAAAAAGTGTGCAAGAGGCGAGGTCATTGTTAAAAAAAATACCATCCTAGAAGCACAGTCCAGATGTATTCCACATATTAAGAAAGGTGGAAAGAAGGCAAAACGATTACCGGCATGGTTAAAAGGGGAGGTGAAAGAAGCTATTTTAGCCAAAAGATCTTCATTCAAAAATTGGAAGAAGGATCCAACAGAAGAAAATAGGATAATGCATAAACGTTGGCAAGTTAAATGTAAGACATTGATAAGACAGGCTAAGAGAGAATTTGAAAAGAAGTTGGCCGTAGAGGCAAAAACTCACAGTAAAATCTTTTTTAAATATATCTGAAGCAGAAAGCCTGTGAGGGAGTCAGTTGGACCGTTAGATGATCGAGGGGTTAAAGGGGCACTTAGAGAAGATAAGGCCATCGCGGAAAGATTAAATGATTTCTTTGCTTCGGTGTTTACTGAAGAGGAAGTTGGGGAGGTACCCGTAATGGAGAAGGTCTTCATGGGTAATGATTCAGATGGACTGAATCAAATCACGGTGAACCTAGAAGATGTGGTAGGCCTGATTGACAAACTGAAGAGTAGTAAATCACCCGGACCAGATGGTATACACCCCAGAGTTCTGAAGGAACTAAAAAATGAAATTTCAGACCTATTAGTAAAAATTTGTAACTTATCATTAAAATCATCCATTGTACCTGAAGACTGGAGGATAGCAAATGTAACCCCAATATTTAAAAAGGGCTCCAGGGGCGATCCGGGAAACTACAGACCAGTTAACCTGACTTCAGTGCCAGGAAAAATAGTGGAAATTGTTCTAAACATCAAAATCACAGAACATATAGAAAGACTTGGTTTAATGGAACAAAGTCAGCATGGCTTTACCCAGGGCAAGTCTTGCCTCGCAAATCTGCTGCGTATGTTCCAGGGCTTTGTGAAAGGGGCAGGGGCAGGACCGAGGCCTCCGGCACAGCGGCCATGCCGGGGGATCGCGCGCCATCAGTTGGCCGGTGTGCACAACCTACGCCTGCCCAGAGGCAGGCGCAACTTCCAAAATAAAGGTATGGGGGGGTTTAGGTAGGGGAGGGGAAGGGAAGGTTGCGGGGGGGGGAAAGAAAGTTCCCTCCGAGGCCGCTCTGAAATTGGAACAGGGAAAGCCATCGGAACTCCCCTCGGGCTCGGCGTCAACAAGTGTGAGCCCCCTTGCGCGCGCTGACCCCGGATTTTTTTAACATGCGCGCGGCTGCACGCGCATCTTATAAAATCGGGCATAGATTTGTGCACGCCAGGTTGCACGCACAAATCTATGCCTGCACGTAGGTACTAAAATCTGGCCCTTTGAGTGTCCAGTTAGTACATTCTGCTTGGCCATTGCCTTGGAGATATGTGCAAATGTAGTCCAGAACAATCCAAATTTCTTACAAAGGGCTTAAATGTCATCATAGCCCACTAAAAACCAGATGAAAAGTGGTTCATTGTGCAAAACAAAAAGCCCACAGGGGGCAAAACCAACCCCATAGTCCCCACTTTCTCCTCAGCCATTTGCCCTTCAAGGGACACCTTGGTTGCTGCCGTAGTCGTCTCCCAGCACCCGGGATTATCTGCCATTTTGGTTGTTTGGCCCTCCTCCTCTGTTGTAGAGTAAGGTCTATATCTTGGTCCTCTGTCAAAGAGACTGTGATTCCCACTTCACGCAAAATCAGCGCCACTGCCGCCACAGTCTTCACTCTGCCGATTTTCCTTTAAAAGTAAAAGAGAGTCCAAAAGGAAACAATCATCTACAGCTAATGGCTTCTTTCTTCAGCACGGAAATTACGCTCTTGAATTCTTTCTGCTTCCAAATGATAATAGGAGAAAGATCTTGAAAAACTTCCACCTTTTGGTCTTGCCAGTTAATGGACCCCAGCTGTCTGGCTAGTTGAGCCACTCTCTCCTTGACTGGGAAACTGGAGAAGCAGGCTATGATATCACGTGGCAAATTCCTACGTTGAGCACCTAGCACTCTATGCGCCCTCTCGAACTTGATTGTGGGTACTGGGTCCGGTGAGTCCCCTGTTCTAAAAGCACAGATACTATGCACCATCTGGAAACAGTCCCCAAACTTGTCTGTCTCCTGTTCACCACAAAACCTAAGATTTGCTCTCCATGACCTGTTTTCAAGTTTCTCCTCCAGGTCACAGGTAGTTTTAGTAATGCCTGCCAGCACTTCCCAGCAGCCGGAGATAGCAGCGGTGAGATGGGTTTCAGTTTTTTCGAATCTCTGGCCCAGTTCTGTGATGTTGCCCAGCAGCTCAGAAACTATGGCCCCAGATTTGGTTTTTATGCCGGCCATCTCCCACCTAATCTCGGCGAACCAGTTTGTGAACTCAGCCCAAATTGGCAGGATGGAGCCATCTTCACTCACATCAGTGCATTTACCGGCATCAGTGTCAATTGGCATGCCACCTGCCATAGCCTTCTTGCGGCCATCTTCCTCCATGCCGCCCAGCCACGTGGCGCACCTCCTGATCGGTGAATGAGAAGTGCTTAAGATCAGGTTTTGCCTTTTGCTGTGATATCACTGACCTTTGTAGCAGCTCAGATGCTATTTTTGGAGGTTTGCAAGGGTTTAGGGGTGCAATGTTGGTGCAAGATTGCAGAGACGAGTTTGGAGCACCAGATTTAAGCTGTCATCTCTCCGGGGGATGTCACTTCCTCCTCTAAGGCCAATTTAACAGCCAGAAGTTTATGATGTCCAATACCATAGTTACATTCTGTGGGTGAGAAATTCTTAGAGAAGAAAGAACATGGACGCAGGATCCCTTCATTGTTGTAATGGCTGAGGACAGCCCCTACCCCAAGGGTAGAAGCATCTACCTCTAGATTGAAGGGCCATGAAGAGTCCAGATGGTGCAGACAAGGTCCCTGGGAGAAGGTGGTCTTTAGCTCCTAGAAGGTCTAGAGAGTCTTTGATATCCAGTTCTGAGTATTGGCGCCCTTACGAGTAAGGGCAGTGAGAGGAGCCACCAAGATAAAAGTATCCAGGGATAAAAATCTGGAAATAATTGGTGAACCCGAGGAATCTTTGAAGGGTTTAGATTCCAACTGGACGAGGCCATTCTAGGACAGCTTTGACTTTATCCAGGTCCATATGAAGTCCCTCCCATGAGACGACGTGCCCCAAGAAGGGGAACTCCTCCTGTTAGAACAGATACTTTTCATGTTAAACATACAGATTATTCTCTCTGAGATGTTGCAGGACCATCCTGACATGTCTGCAATGGGAAGACAATATTTGGGAAAAGATCAGGATATCATCCAGATATACCTATTGCGGGCATGGCCCCTTAGGCCGAGGTGGAGTTAGTGCAACCTGCAGGGAGGAGCCTTACTGGTCCCCACCATCAGCAGATGGATCTGAGTGAGGCAAAGGCCCAACTGGAGCTTTACCTGTACCTGCCTTGTTCCCCTTGGGCTGGGGATGCCAGGGCTGGCAGGTCTTAGGAGGGGCCTTTGCGGATGATGGAGATCCTTTGATGCAGCAAGGTCGGAGCAGATGGAGACTAGGCATATCCTGAGACAGGCAATGGTCAGGGCAGGCGGCATGCAAGGATGTCCAGGAATCGGGCAAAGGTCAAGTACCGGGTATCTGTCCATAGGGAAGAAGGGATGGATAGGTAGGGCAGGACAGCAAGGAGCAAACAGGCAGGTGAGGAACACATAGCAGAACTGAAGACAAGCTGGAAATGAAGAATGGGATGCTGGAAACTCACACTACTAAATGAAGCGGGCTGCCCTGTTGCCGAAGTTAGGACTGGAAGGAGGAAAGGGCCTTTAATAGGCCAGAGGCTGTAGCGGCATCCATGGGTGCTGTGGGGCCTTTAAATTAAACTATGTTACACGAGCACATGTGCCTAAGAGGAGGCATGGGGTCGTGCAGCGTCTGTGGCATCCTGCCACATTCACCAGGACTGGGCCCAGAGGTAGGAGCGGCGGTCCATGGGGCAAAGCGTGAGCTACCGATCATAACATTACCAGGGTGAAAGATCTATGAGCCGGGTGGGTCTCCCAAGCCCTCCTCTGCAGGCAACAGTCAATCTTGCTCGTCAGGGCGATGAGTCTCCAGTGGGTCGGTAAACCCTGGGCTGCAAGCTCGTCTTTTATCTTCCCCAAGAGGCCCTCCAGGAAGATTGCAACCAGGTTATCCTCACGCCAGTTGAGCTCAGTGAATTCTTCCAGGTTGCCTGAAATCTGTCGTATGTGCAGCAGGTCTGAAGCCAGTGCAGAGGTACAGCCAAGTTCTTCAAAACCATGCGGAAATGCTCTAAGAAGATAGGGAGGTCCAACAGGATGGGGTCCCCTCACTCCTAGAAGGGAGAAGCCCATGCTAAGGCTGGACTGTGCAATGAGGAGAATATATGAGGTCTTAGCGATTAGCTAAAGCCAGAAGAATGCTGGGCTGCATAGAAAGAAAAAGGAGGTGATGATGCCCTTGTACAGGTCCTTGGTGAGATTTCTCCTAGAGTACTGCGCTCAGTTCTGGAGACCGTATCTCCGAAGAGACAGAGACAAGATGGAGGCGGTCCAGAGAAGGGTGACCAAAAAGGTGGAGGGTCTTCATCAAATGACTTCTGAGGAGAGATTGAAGAACCTAAATATGTACACCCTGGAGGAGAGGAAGAGCAGGGGTGATATGATACAGATTTTCAGATACTTGAAAGGTTTTAATGATTCATGATCAACAACAAACCTTTTCCATTGGAAAAAAATCAGTAAAACTAGAGGTCACGATTTGAAATTCCAGGGAGAATGCTCAGAACCAATGTCAGGAAGTATTTCTCCAATGAGAGGGTGGTGGATGCCTGGAATGCCCTTCCGGAGGAAGTGGTGAAGACTAAAACTGTGAAGGATTTCAAAGGGCATGGGATAAACACTGTGGATCTATAAAGAATAGAAGATGGGACTGAACAGAAGAGCCATGGGGGTGGCGTGCTGGAATGGTGGCTACTACCTGGTGATTACTACCCTTACTCAAAAAGCCTTCGCATGGTTAATGCAACCCCAACATTGCTCTCTGCTTCAACTTCAAGGGGAAATGTGGAAAAGAGGATTTGCCTTCAGATAACAACCAACAAGGACTGAACTACACAGTCTGGGTAAACAAATAAGCATGGGGGTAGCTTGCTTATTGCGGCGGTACTACCCTAAACCAATTAAGCCTGATACTTCACTTTGAATGCATATACAACATTGCTCTCTGCTTCAACGGCAGGGAGAAATGTGGAAAAGAGGATTTACATTCAGACAGCATTCAACAAGGTATTGATCTGTGCAGTCTGGGTAAACAAGCATCGGGGTAACTTGCTTGATGCGGCAGTTACTACCTTTAACCATTAAGCCTTACGCTTCATCTTGGATGCAACCCCAACATTACTCTCTGCATCAACAGCAGCGGGTGGCAGGAAACAAACAGTTCAAACAGTTACCAACAAGGGCCC
Organism: Rhinatrema bivittatum; assembly: GCF_901001135.1. Taxonomy (NCBI): domain Eukaryota; kingdom Metazoa; phylum Chordata; class Amphibia; order Gymnophiona; family Rhinatrematidae; genus Rhinatrema; species Rhinatrema bivittatum. Next base: position 36,707 of record NW_021821486.1, read on the forward strand.
AGAACTTGGAGGTCGGTGCAACAGATAAGTATGGGAAAATAAGTGTGGGAGCTTGCTGGGCAGACTGGATGGGTCATTTGGTCTTTTTCTGCTGTCATTTCTATGTTTCTGTGATCATGAGGGAAGAGTGCAGCCTGAAGCTGAAAGTGAATTCTGCACTGGTTAAGGAATCCCCAACATTCTTTGGGAACCCCTATGTACTGAGATGACATCTGGAGCCGAGGAACTGGCTGGTTGACTGGTAAAGGAGGTGTCAGAGCAGGTCTAGTGAAGATAGTGTAGGCACTGGAGACAATGCGTCTAACCAGATGATAGAGGTCTACAAAATCATGAAAGGACTTGAACGGGTAAATGGAAAACAATTATTTACTCTTTCAGATAATACAAAGGCTAGGGGCTACTGCATGAAGTTAGCAAGTAGCACATTTTAAACAAATTGGAGAGAATTCTTTTTTATGCAATGCATAATTAAGTTCTGGAATTCATTGCCAGAGGATATAGTTATGGAAGTTAGTGTAACTGAGTTTAAAAAAGATTTGGATAAGTTCCTAGAGGAAAATTTCATAAACTGCTATTAATCAATAAGCAATAGTAGCTTGAGATTTATTTAATGTTTGGGTACTTTCCAGGTTCTTATGGCCTGGATTGGCCACTGTTGGAAACAGGATGCTGGGCTTGAGGGACCCTTGGTCAGACCCAGTATGACATGTTCTTATGTTGTACAGCACTGCGTACGTTGAGTAGTGCTATAGAAGTGTTAAGTAGTAAGTAGTAGTAGTAGTAGTGTGCTGAACAGAGAGTGAAGGGAAGAAAGAAGAAAATGCTGGGGAGAAGATGCTGTGCACTGTGGATGGGGGAATGCAGGACTTGAGAGAGGGTGAGGGGAGAGTGAGAGGTGAATGCTGAGTGGGGCAAGAGAGAAATGCTGTGACAGAGCTGCCCCTGCTAGGCACCTGTGTCAGAGGGAAGGCGCGAGATTGAAAGTTTGCTTAGAGTGCCTAATACCCTTGCATTGACCCTGTCCAGGCTGGAGATTTTCGGCTAGTCCTGGATTTCTGGCAACCCTATATGGGAATTGCAGTACTGATTTCAATAGATAAAATCAGGAACTACAACTCCCATAGTGCTTCAGGATATACTAAAACATCTCCCTTCTGGAACTAGGAAACTTGGCAGCTCTGCCCACATTGTCATGCACTGCTGAGTATTGCATTCCCTGCACTATCAAGTGTCACACTGCCTCTTTACCTGCATTATCAAGTGTCGCATTACCTGCACTGCTGAGTGCTGCATTCCCTGCACTATCAGGTGTCGCACTGCCTCTTTACCTGCATTATCAAGTGTCGCATTACCTGCACTGCTGAGTATTGCATTCTCTGCACTATCAGGTGTCGCACTGCCTCTTTACCTACGTCAAGTGTCGCGTTACCTGTGCTGCTGAGTACTGCATTCCCTGCGCTATCAAGTGTCGCACTGCCTCTTTACCTACGTCGTCAAGTGTCGCGTTACCTGCGCTGCTGAGTACTGCATTCCCTGCACTATCAAGTGTCGCACTGCCTCTTTACCTACGTCAAGTGTCGCGTTACCTGCGCTGCTGAGTACTGCATTCCCTGCGCTATCAAGTGTCGCACTGCCTCTTTACCTACGTCGTCAAGTGTCGCGTTACCTGCGCTGCTGAGTGCTGCATTCCCTGCGCTATCAAGTGTTGCACTGCCTCTTTACCTACGTCAAGTGTTGCGTTACCTGCGCTGCTGAGTGCTGCATTGCCTGTATTACCTGCACTGCTTGTGGCAGGAAAGTAGCTGGCAGTAGACAGGCCAGGATTGTGAAGAGAATACTGCTAATAATGTTAGAAATTACTGAAGGTTGTATTTCTATTGCTTTTTATCCTGTACTGTGCTGTATATGTTATTTATGAATTCTTTGTCACTGTTTTTACTGGGCCTGATTTGGAAAAGCATTTTCACACATGTAAATGCACTTTACTCAAGTAAATGGGCTTTTGAAAATTGCTGTGATAGTACTTACATTTATGCATTTAATGGTGCGGTCCTGGCCACGAGCACCGCGGCCAGGCCCTTACCTCTTGATTCCGGGACCTGCTCCCGCCTCCGGAGTCCTGGCTTGCGGCCTGTTTGGTGGCGTCCTCGCGGGGGCAGCGCCGCCGTGAAGGTTCCGGTGGACGCTCTGTTCCTAGGCGCGCGCACGCGCGACTTGGGCGCCTTTGTAGCCCGTTTCCCGCCAGTACAGACTCCGCCCAATTCCTGACATCAGATGCCGCGGCCATCCAGCCCTTGCTTTGCAACAGGTTAGCATTCTGGTTTCCTGTTGCGTTGCACCCCGGAGTGACCTGCTTGGCTATGTCGCTCCGTTCCTGCTACAGTACCTGCCTGGTTCCAGTACCCGAGTCTTGCTACAGTCCAGTTCCTGCCTGGTTCCAGTACCCGAGCCCTGCTACAGTTCCTGCCTGGTTCCAGTACCCGAGTCCTGCTACAGTTCCTGCCTGGTTCCAGTACCCGAGCCCTGCTACAGTTCCTGCCTGGTTCCAGTACCCGAGCCCTGCTACAGTTCCTGCCTGGTTCCAGTACCCGAGTCCTGCCACAGTTCCTGCCTGGTTCCAGTACCTGAGCCTTGCTACAGTCCCTGCCTGGTTCCAGTACCCGAGTCCTGCCACAGTTCCTGCCTGGTTCCAGTACCTGAGCCTTGCTACAGTCCAGATCCTGCCTGGTTCCAGTACCCGAGCCTTGCTACAGTCCAGATCCTGCCTGGTTCCAGTACCTGAGCCTTGCTACAGTCCAGATCCTGCCTGGTTCCAGTACCCGAGCCCTGCTACAGTCCAGATCCTGCCTGGTTCCAGTACCCGAGTCCTGCTACAGTTCCTGCCTGGTTTCAGTACCCGAGTCCTGCTACAGTTCCTGCCTGGTTCCAGTACCCGAGTCCCGCCACAGTTCCTGCCTGGTTCCAGTACCCGAGTCCTGCTACAGTCCAGATCCTGCCTGGTTCCAGTACCCGAGTCCTGCTACAGTTCCTGCCTGGTTTCAGTACCCGAGTCCTGCTACAGTTCCTGCCTGGTTCCAGTACCCGAGTCCCGCCACAGTTCCTGCCTGGTTCCAGTACCTGAGCCTTGCTACAGTCCAGATCCTGCCTGGTTCCAGTACCTGAGCCCTGCTACAGTTCCTGCCTGGTTCCAGTACCCGAGCCCTGCTACAGTTCCTGCCTGGTTCCAGTACCTGAGCCTTGCTACAGTCCAGATCCTGCCTGGTTCCAGTACCCGAGCCCTGCTACAGTTCCTGCCTGGTTCCAGTACCTGAGTCTTGCTACAGTTCCTGCCTGGTTCCAGTACCCGAGTCCTGCTACAGTTCCTGCCTGGTTCCAGTACCCGAGTCCTGCTACAGTTCCTGCCTGGTTCCAGTACCCGAGCCCTGCTACAGTTCCTGCCTGGTTCCAGTACCTGAGCCTTGCTACAGTCCAGATCCTGCCTGGTTCCAGTACTCGAGCCCTGCTACAGTTCCTGCCTGGTTCCAGTACCTGAGTCTTGCTACAGTTCCTGCCTGGTTCCAGTACCCGAGTCCTGCTACAGTTCCTGCCTGGTTCCAGTACCCGAGTCCTGCTACAGTTCCTGCCTGGTTCCAGTACCCGAGTCCTGCTACAGTCCCTGCCTGGTTCCAGTACCTGAGCCCTGCTACAGTACCTGCCTGGTTCCAGTACCCGAGTCCTGCTACGGTTCCTGCCTGGTTCCAGTACCCGAGTCCCGATACAGTCCCTGCCTGGTTCCAGTACCCGAGTCTTGCTACGGTTCCTGCCTGGTTCCAGTACCCGAGCCTTGCTACAGTCCAGTTCCTGCCTGGTTCCAGTACCCGAGTCCCGCCACAGTTCCTGCCTGGTTCCAGTACCCGAGTCCCGCCACAGTTCCTGCCTGGTTCCAGTACCCGAGCCCCGCTACGGTTCCTGCCTGGTTCCAGTACCCGAGCCCCGCTACGGTTCCTGCCTGGTTCCAGTACCCGAGCCCCGCTACGGTTCCTGCCTGGTTCCAGTACCCGAGTCTTGCTACGGTTCCTGCCTGGTTCCAGTACCCGAGTCCTGCTACGGTTCCTGCCTGGTTCCAGTACCCGAGTCTTGCTACGGTTCCTGCCTGGTTCCAGTACCCGAGCCCCGCTACGGTTCCTGCCTGGTTCCAGTACCTGAGCCCAGTTACAGTATCATTACTGTCCTAGTCTGGTTCCAGTTACTTGTCCTGAACCACAACCCGCCTAAGTCCCAGTGGTTGGGCTCCTACGGGTTCCTCCCGGGGGAGCACCAGCTCCCAGGGTGAAGAGCATCTACGTCCTGCCTGACATCTGCCTCCTGTTCATCAGAGACATTGACCACCTTTCCCAGTCTCCAGAAGGTCGGCCCAAGGGTCCACTAAACTGAGACTCCCATAACATGGGGGGGGGGGTAGATTTTATAATTTTGTGCGAGCACGTACTTTTGTTTGCACACCACTACGCCCCCCCCCCCCCGCCCCCCCCGCACGCCTCTCCATGCAAGCCCCGGGACTTACGCGTGCCACCGAGCCTATGCAAAATAGGCTCAGCGCGCGCAGGGGGGCGGGTTTGGGGTAGGTTTTCGGGGGGTACGCGTGTATCCCTTTGAAAATCTACCCCTTAATGCGTAAGAAAATTACCTCCTATGTGTATGGAGTTTAAAAAATTGATCTCCAAACTTTGAGAATGATAATAGCTTTGTATTCCCAGGGAAGCCGCCCGAGCTGCAGAGCATCCTGTCAGTAAGGGGCTTCCTACTCCTGAAAGGCTGCTTCGCTGGGAATACAAAGCTATTATCATTCTCAACGGGTGGAGACGAATGTTCTGACCTCCTTGATGTACAATTGAGCGTGAGCCTGGCTTCTTCCACTTTCTTTTGCTGTTTTCAATAAGACAGACAGGGCTGTGCCTGCTCCATAGTCCTGGGTAAGGGATTCGGGTGCCCAGGAGCGTCGCTTATTCAGCCAAAATGAGCCGGAAAAGTTATCCTGCAGATTCAGCAGGATATCCCCTAATAACCTTATCCAGCTCACTTTAACTGGACACCTGTAAACCTAACAGGAAACCTTGGAATATGGCTAAAGGTGGCTGATGGTCACGAGAAAAGAAGGATGCGCAGGACCTGGAGGTGTGCAATTCCCACCCCGGTCATCCTCCTCCGAGGACACCCTAAAAATAATCTGGTAGAGGTCCGTTGGGCGGCCTTGCCCTCCGCCACCCATTTCTTTGCCGCGATCTTGGCGGCTTTGCTATGACAGCGACTCCGGCAACCCCGGCAGACGTCCACCAGCTTCACTGCTAACGGCCCAGCAGGGCTCGGTTCTTGCATAGTAACGGGCCGTATGCTTTGGACTTAGGTTATCCAGCCACATCCACCCTGATAAGTTCAGCACTGCTCGGAGGCTCCGGCTAACGTGGCTGAATACAGCCCAGAGCCAGCTAAGATCCGGATATTGAAAAGTCAGCAATGAGCTGGATAGCTCACAGCTCCTTGGGCTGAACGCCTTTGTTTCCAAGCAGAGAATGCCCCAGTGAAGTCTGCTAAAGAACAAAAGCTGGAAAGCATCCCCTCGTGCCTTGTGTCACAAGCACCCAGGGCTCAGTTTCCTAACACCACCACCATTGCTCACCTGCGCTGAAATACCCGCCCAGCACATCTCAGCTGAAAGAGTCACCTTACCTGCTGGGTGGACCGAGGCTTATTCTGTGCAGTCTGCTGCGCCTGCTTGGCCCTGAGGAAGGAAGAAAATTGTGATCATGCATCAGATGCTGCACCTCAAAGCAGTCGCAAGTAAGGAATGGCAATGTTATAGCCCAGCTCCAGCACTGACTGCATGCAGTGGCTCCGTAAGGGACAGGTAGCCTCCCAAATCCCAGGACTGACTGCATGCAGTGGGTCTGTAAGGGAAAGGTAGCCCCCCAAATCCCAGGACTGACTGCATGCAGTGGGTCTGTAAGGGACAGGTAGCCCCCCAAATCCCAGGACAGACTGCATGCACTGGGTCCGTAAGGGGCAGGCAGCCCCCCAAATCCAGGACAGACTGCATGCAGTGGCTCCGTAAGGGACAGGTAGCCTCCCAAATCCCAGGACTGACTGCATGCAGTGGGTCTGTAAGGGAAAGGTAGCCCCCCAAATCCCAGGACTGACTGCATGCAGTGGGTCTGTAAGGGACAGGTAGCCCCCCAAATCCCAGGACAGACTGCATGCACTGGGTCCGTAAGGGGCAGGCAGCCCCCCAAATCCAGGACAGACTGCATGCAGTGGCTCCGTAAGGGACAGGTAGCCTCCCAAATCCCAGGACTGACTGCATGCAGTGGGTCTGTAAGGGACAGGTAGCCCCCCAAATCCCAGGACAGACTGCATGCACTGGGTCCGTAAGGGGCAGGCAGCCCCCCAAATCCAGGACAGACTGCATGCAGTGGCTCCGTAAGGGACAGGTAGCCTCCCAAATCCCAGGACTGACTGCATGCAGTGGGTCTGTAAGGGAAAGGTAGCCCCCCAAATCCCAGGACTGACTGCATGCAGGGGGTCCGTAAGGGAAAGGTAGCCCCCCAAATCCCAGGACAGACTGCATGCAGGGGGTCCGTAAGGGAAAGGTAGCCCCCCAAATCCCAGGACTGACTGCATGCAGGGGGTCCGTAAGGGAAAGGTAGCCCCCCAAATCCCAGGACTGACTGCATGCAGGGGGTCCGTAAGGGAAAGGTAGCCCCCCAAATCCCAGGACAGACTGCATGCAGTGGGTCTGTAAGGGACAGGTAGCCCCCCAAATCCCAGGACAGACTGCATGCAGTTGGTCCGTAAGGGGCAGGCAGCCCCCCAAATCCCAGGACAGACTGCATGCAGGGGGTCCGTAAGGGAAAGGTAGCCCCCCAAATCCCAGGACAGACTGCATGCAGGGGGTCCGTAAGGGAAAGGTAGCCCCCCAAATCCCAGGACAGACTGCATGCAGGGGGTCCGTAAGGGAAAGGTAGCCCCCCAAATCCCAGGACTGACTGCATGCAGGGGGTCCGTAAGGGAAAGGTAGCCCCCCAAATCCCAGGACAGACTGCATGCAGGGGGTCCGTAAGGGACAGGCAGCCCCCCAAATCCCAGGACAGACTGCATGCAGTGGGTCCGTAAGGGGCAGGCAGCCCCCCAAATCCCAGGACAGACTGCATGCAGTGGGTCCGTAAGGGGCAGGCAGCCCCCCAAATCCCAGGACTGACTGCATGCAGTGGGTCCGTAAGGGGCAGGCAGCCCCCCAAATCCCAGGACAGACTGCATGGAGCAGGGCTGTTATATTTATTTTTTTGTAATTATACCCTCACTTTATCCACCTGTTTGGCCACCTTAAGATCATCAGATACAATCCCCCCCAGATCCCGCTCTTCCTTTGTGCTCAGAAGGATTTCACCTCCAATACTGCAACTCTCCCTTGGGATTTTGCATCCTATGCATTACTCAGCACGTTTTAGCATTAAATCTTAGCTTCCAGATATTGGATCATTCCTCAAACTTTGCTGGATCCCTCCTCATGTTTTCCAGTCTTTCCTTGCTCTCCACCCTGTTGCAGATTTTGGTATCAATGGCAAAAATTGAGTTTTCTCTGAGGAGGGGGCTGTTACTAGCGGGGAGCCTCAGGGTTCAGGCCTTGGACCGATTTCCAATATTTTCAATATTTTCATGACTGACATTGTGGTAGAACTGTCGGAAAGGTTTGTCCTTTTGCCAATGATACCAAAATCTGTAACAAGATGGACAGCCAGGAAGGAGCGGAAAACATGCTAGCGAAGCTGAAGGAATGGTCTAAGGCCTTGCAGCTAAGATTTAATGCTAAAAAATGCAGACTAAAGCATTTAGGATGCAAAAACCCAAGGGAGAGGGCAGTATTGGAGGTGAAATTCCTCTAAGCACAAAGGAAGAGTGGGATCTGGGGGTGATTGTATCTGATGATCTTAAGGTGGCCAAAAAGGTGGATAAAGTGAGGGTAAAAGCCAGAAAGCTGCTTGGCTGCACAGGGAGAGGAATGGTCAGCAGAACAAGGGAGGTGATGTGGCCCCTGTACAGGTCCCTGGTGAGACCTCACGTGAGGGCCGATGCAATAAAGTGCACCCAGGCTAGCGCACAGGTTAATGCAAGGTCGATGCAAAAAAGGAGATTAGTGCATCCAAAACGCACGTCCAAACAAATGCCGAACCAATAGTGCTCATCCTATGTAAATGCCATGTAGATGAGGCTATTACCTCACGTCCAAACAAATGCCGAACCAATAGTGCTCATCCTATGTAAATGCCATGTAGATGAGGCTATTACCTCACGTCCAAACAAATGCCGAACCAATAGTGCTCATCCTATGTAAATGCCATGTAGATGAGGCTATTACCTCACGTCCAAACAAATGCCGAACCAATAGTGCTCATCCTATGTAAATGCCATGTAGATGAGGTTATTACCTCACGTCCAAACAAATGCCGAACCAATAGTGCTCATCGTATATAAATGCCATGTAGATGAGGCTATTACCTCACGTCCAAACAAATGCCGAACCAATAGTGCTCATCGTATGTAAATGCCATGTAGATGAGGCTATTACCTCACGTCCAAACATGCTTAACCAATAGTGCTCATCCTATGTAAATGCCATGTAGATGAGGCTATTAGCTCTTACCTCACGTCCAAACAATTGCTTAACCAATAGTGCTCATCCTATGTAAATGCCATGTAGATGAGGCTATTAGCTCTTACCTCACGTCCAAACAAATGCTTAACCAATAGTGCTCATCCTATGTAAATGCCATGTAGATGAGGCTATTAGCTCACGTCCAAACAAATGCCGAACCAATAGTGCTCATCCTATGTAAATGCCATGTAGATGAGGCTATTACCTCACGGTGCAGAGAAATGCTGAACCAATAGTGCTCATCGTAGGTAAATGCCATGTAGATGAGGCTATTACCTCACGGTGCAGAGAAATGTTGAACCAATAGTGCTCATCGTAGGTAAATGCCATGTAGATGAGGCTATTACCTCACGGTGCAGAGAAATGCTTAACCAATAGTGCTCATCCTATGTAAATGCCATGTAGATGAGGCTATTAGCTCTTACCTCACGTCCAAACAATTGCTTAACCAATAGTGCTCATCCTATGTAAATGCCATGTAGATGAGGCTATTAGCTCTTACCTCACGTCCAAACAAATGCTTAACCAATAGTGCTCATCCTAAGTAAATGCCATGTAGATGAGGCTATTAGCTCACGTCCAAACAAATGCCGAACCAATAGTGCTCATCCTATGTAAATGCCATGTAGATGAGGCTATTACCTCACGGTGCAGAGAAATGCTGAACCAATAGTGCTCATCGTAGGTAAATGCCATGTAGATGAGGCTATTACCTCACGGTGCAGAGAAATGTTGAACCAATAGTGCTCATCGTAGGTAAATGCCATGTAGATGAGGCTATTACCTCATGGTGCAGAGAAATGTTGAACCAATAGTGCTCATCGTATATAAATGCCATGTAGATGAGGCTATTACCTCACGGTGCAGAGAAATGCTGAACCAATAGTGCTCATCCTATGTAAATGCCATGTAGATGAGGCTATTACCTCACGGTGCAGAGAAATGCTGAACCAATAGTGCTCATCGTAGGTAAATGCCATGTAGATGAGGCTATTAGCTCTTACCTCACGGTGCAGAGAAATGCCGGTTGCCCAATGCACCCGTTTCAATGTGGAAAATTTAATGCCAGTCCCGGAGCTGGTGTTAAGTGATATATGGCCGATGTAATGAGGTGCGCTGAAGCTGCTGTGCATTTGGGCGTGCCTGTACGCGCATTTTACCTGTGTTTTTTGCACAAAGCCCTATATAGGGATGTAATAAGGGTTTTTTGCATGCGGGAAAAAGCACATACGAACGCGCTTATGGACCCACAGTTTTTCCTGCGCGAATGTATGCTAACGGGATACAAAGCAGGCGATTAGCTAATCATAGGCAATGCAAGGAGCCGTGGTAATGCTAGTGCGGGTTTTTTACCGCCATGTTCAGGGCACGAGTTAAGTGTCAGCACTGACTTGGGGGCCTATGTCGGGGTCCGAGTGTCCTGAAAACCACCTTGCTGAGCGCCCATCTCAGCATCCGAGCGGCCAGCTTAGCTAGGCATTTTTCTGGGCACCCAGTAGTATAGATTTGCAACCATGTAAGCGCCTAGCTCAGCGCCTAAGTGACAAGATTAGTTAGGCGCCTTTCTGGGCACCAGAGCGTCCATATTCACTCCCGGCTGAGTGCCTATGTTGGCACCCGAGCATCCAGATTAGTGCCCAACTGAGCCCCTATCTCTCTGCTATGCCAGTGTGAATTAGCATCCATGAAAATATTTGCCCTGTTTTCTGCAGCACAGTTATTTGAAATATTAAAAATACTTTCCAGGGTCGTACTTTCACTTAATAGGGAGACCCGTTCTCTCACTCACTCGCTTTTATGTGCAGATTATCGGCGCGGGTTTTGAGCGCGGGTGCGGCTGCTTATTACATAGGCGTGTGCTTAGGTACGCGCATTTTTTCGTATGTATGTAGATTTCTGCACGCAAATCATAATTTATTTTTTTTACATCCCGTGGAAGCGGCAGCTTCAGCTGTGCGCGGTGATGAAAACCCGCGCTCATAACTAGCGCCTGTTTTGCCGCAGGTCTTATTACATCAGCCCCATAGTGAGCCAGGGATGCATGAAAAAAAACCAGAAATGCTGCTCTCTTTCGTTCCTCCTGCTTAGTGTCGCTGTGATACTAAATTGCGGCAATAAAAAATGTATGGGCCGATAACCCAAAAAATATTTCTGGGCGCACGATGTGCATGCACAACATACATGCTGCAGGGAGATGCTGTTGTGCGTGTAAATCGGCTTCTGGGCGAGAAAATGGATGCTCGTAGTGAGTGTCCATTTTTCTGACGCACGCACATCCACGGCTCCTGGGTGCCCGATGCTTTTGAGTACTTGGGACGCACGATTTCTCCTTAGCGTGCCCTTCTCAGCACAGTAGATCATTATAATATAGCACTGGGCGTCCAGGAGCGGGGCTAATGCGCACATTAGGAAAGTGAGAGCTCCATGACGAGTGCCCGTTTCGCCACGTGTGATATAGCATCGCCTCTTGGAATGCTGTGCGCAGTTCTGGAGACCGCACCTTCAAAAGGCTAGAAACAGGATGGAGTCAGGGCAGAGGGCGGCTGCTAAAAGGGTCAGTGGACTTAGTTGTAAAGCTTATGGGGATAGACTTAAAGATCTAAACATGTGTACTGTGATGGTTACTATATTCCCCGGGAGAGGTTGGGTGAGAGAAGCAGTAGGGGAATCTGGGCAAGAAAAAGAGCCTGGGTAGAGCCTTCAGAACCAAAGAATCCCCAAGTTAGGAGAAAATCTCTTTCACTGAGAAGAACTGGGGGGGAGGGGTGGGTGTGTCAGAGAATGAAGAGGGAGGGACTTCTCAGGCTTCACCTCATCAAGGGGGAGGGGACACCCAGGTGGGCTGGGAGCCAAGTCTAGCAGGGCTCCTATAAGGTCCAGTTGAGGTGACGGACTGAGATGGGACTTCAGGTAGTTCATGACGAACCCAAGTGACTCCAACATCTGGATGGTCAAGGTCATGGACTGAATGGCCCCTGCCTGAGATGCGCTTTTGACCAGCCAATCATCCAGATAGAAGAAGACATGCACTCCCAACCTGCAGAGGTGGCCATCACCATGGCCAGGCATTTTATAAAGACATGTGGGGCTGATGCTAGCCCAAACGGCAACACTCTGTACAGGAAGTACTGATTTCCCACCACAAATCAGAGATACTTCCTGTGACTTGGGAAGATCTCAACTTGGGTGTACGCGTCCCTTAGATCAAGGGAGCATAGCCAGTCTCCTTTTTTGCAAAAGGAGGATCAAAGTGCCCAGGGAAACCATCTTGAACTTTTCTTTTTTAAGAAATTTGCTCAAGGCCTTAGGTCTAGGGTGGGATGAAATCTTTGGAATCAGGAAATACCTAGAGTAGAATCACTGCCCTCTCTGCCTTGGCGGAACAGACTCAACCGTCCTGGCCATTAAGAGGGTGGAGAGCTCGGCAAATAGTGCTTCCTAATGCGCTACTGGCCCCCAAAATGGGCACGGAGGGCAATTGGGTGGGACACCCAATAGGTTCAGTTGGTACCCTTGATGGACAATGGACAGAACCCACTGGTCCGAGGTTAAACTGGGCCATTGGTTCACAAAGAACCATAGCCTACCTCTGACTGGGGGATCCAGCGTCTCTGGTACAGGCAACTGGCTTATGCTCCCTCCAATCCAGTCAAAACCCCATCCAAGGAGTTGACTGAGGTGCCGGTTGGGGCTTGCGAGCTCCCTGCTGCCTGGGGTAGCTGCAGTAGCTCACAAGCTGCTGACAGGAGTGAGGGGGTAGAAGATAGTATCTCCTCTGGTGATAGGAAGACTTCTTCTGCCCCTGCCTCGCCGACCTACTGGATGAGGAGGACAGGGCCGGAGTGCTGGCAGAGAGCTGTTGGAAGGTCACATGGTGGTCCCGCAACTGGGCCACTGCATCCCTCATCCTATCTCCAAAGAGATTCTTTTCAGTACACTGCATGTCAATGAGCTATTCCTGAACCTCTGGACGAAGATCCGAGGTTCACAGCCATGCCATTCTGCAGGTGTCGATTCCTGCTGCAGAGGCCATCACTGTCATTTTGAAAACATCATAAGTTGCATGCACCTCATGTTTTTCATACTCCAGGGCCTTATGCATCAGCCACTGGAGAGAGTCCTGCTGCTGCTGAGGCAGCTGCTCGGCCATTTCCTGCACCTGCTTCCTGAGGTCCCGCGAGTATTGTCTCATGCAGAGCTGGTAGGAGGTGATGTAGGCAATAAGCATGGCCGCCAGGAACAACTTCCTCCCAAGAGCATCTAACACCTTGTGCTCCTTCCTCGGGGGCACCAAGAAATGGGTCCGAGAGTGAATGGCCCTCTTGAGGGCAGATTCAATGACCAACTGGTGGGGGTACTGAGGCTTATTGAATCTGGTCGCCTTCTGAGCGAGGTAAACCCCATCTGCCTTCCTGTTACTACATGGGAAATGATTCAGATGGACTGAACCAAATCACGGTAAACCTAGAAGACGTGGTAGGACCATGACTCACGAAGTGACTTAATGCCATCTCCATCTCGGCTGTAATTAACAATGCCACGTTAAAAAGTGGGCATTGGATGCCACGGGATTTTCTGCATCAGCAGGAGGGAATAGCAAATAGCCTCATCTATGCAGAATTTACATGTGATGAGAGCTATCGGTTATGTGTTTGGGCAAATGTTTTGGATATTCTAATCTCCTTATTGCATCGGGTGCTAGTCTAGCGCAACCAACAGCGGGTAACCCTGTCTGCCATGCTGGGCGCCCTTTATTGCATCGGCCCCTCTGTGTTTCACCTGCCCCTGCACTGAAGGGACGTGAGTGCATCTGCAACCTCCACTACCCAGAGAATAAGGCAGAAGGATCCGGACAGTGTACTCTACCTGGCCTGCCTCCTCCTCCTCCTGCAAAGCCTCCTCTTCAGGGCATCGCGTTTGACGAAGCAGACAATGGCCAAGATCAAAAGAGGAAGCACCAGCAGGAAAAAGAACAGCAGGCCGTCCCGGAGAGAGTGATCTGTGTGGGAAGAAGCCATGGCACACCTCACTTATTCATTATACGTATTAGGTAATTCTGTAGTTAAAGGCATTTATAATCTGCTGAAGCACAGACTAAACCAGTAAAACACAGAACATGAGATTATTAATGGGGAGGGAAAGGGGGGGGTATCCCAAGGCAACTGGGCCTGGATTAGTGATCAGGAATGGGGACGATTAATCTGCAGCGTCTGTGGTGCACCAGGAATCCACAGACAAAGTTAATGATGAGGGAAGGCGGGACCACAAGGCATCCATGGTTCTTATTAATTACAATGGAGGGAGTACAATACGCATATTAATTATAAGAGAGGAGAAGTGACATACGCATATTAATTATAAGAGAGAGGGAGTACAATACGCATATTAATTATAAGAGGAGAAGTAACATACGCATATTAATTATAAGAGAGGGAGTACAATACGCATATTAATTATAAGAGAGGAGAAGTAACATACACACATTAATTATAAGAGAGGAGGGGGAGTACAATATGCATATTAATTATAAGAGGGGGGAGTACAATACGCATATTAATTATAAGAGAGGAGAAGTAACATACGCATATTAATTATAAGAGGGGGGAGTACAATACGCATATTAATTATAAGAGGGGGAGTACAATATGCATATTAATTATAAGAGGAGAAGTAACATACACACATTAATTATAAGAGAGGAGGAGGAATACAATATGCATATTAATTATAAGAGAGGGGGGAGTACAATACGCATATTAATTATAAGAGGAGAAGTAACATACGCATATTAATTATAAGAGAGAGGGAGTACAATACGCATATTAATTATAAGAGAGGAGAAGTAACATACGCATATTAATTATAAGAGAGGAGGGGGAGTACAATATGCATATTAATTATGAGAGGGGGAGTACAATACGCATATTAATTATAAGAGGGGGAGTACAATATGCATATTATAAGAGAGGAGGAAGAGTACAATATGCATATTAATTATAAGAGAGGGGGGAGTACAATACGCATATTAATTATAGAGAGAGGAAGTACAATATGCATATTAATTATGAGAGGAGGGGGGAGTACAATATGCATATTAATTATAAGAGAGGAGAAGTAACATACGCATATTAATTATAAGAGAGGGGGGAGTACAATATGCATATTAATTATTAGAGAGGAGAAGTACAATATGCATATTAATTATAAGAGGAGGGGGAGTACAATACGCATATTAATTATAAGAGAGGGAGTACAATATGCTGTCCGTGGCTTATATTAATTATAAGAGAGGGAGTACAATATGCTGCCCATGGTTCATATTAATTATAAGAGAGAGGGAGTACAATATGCTGCCCATGGTTCATATTAATTATAAGAGAGGGAGTACAATATGCTGCCCATGGTTCATATTAATTATAAGAGAGGGAGTACAATATGCTGTCCATGGTTCATATTAATTATAAGAGAGGGAGTACAATATGCTGCCCATGGTTCATATTAATTATAAGAGAGGGAGTACAATATGCTGTCCATGGTTCATATTAATTATAAGAGAGAGGGAGTACAATATGCTGCCCATGGTTCATATTAATTATAAGAGAGGGAGTACAATATGCTGTCCATGGTTCATATTAATTATAAGAGAGAGGGAGTACAATATGCTGCCCATGGTTCATATTAATTATAAGAGAGGGAGTACAATATGCTGCCCATGGTTCATATTAATTATAAGAGAGAGGGAGTACAATATGCTGCCCATGGTTCATATTAATTATAAGAGAGAGGGAGTACAATATGCTGCCCATGGTTCATATTAATTATAAGAGAGGGGGTACAATATGCTGTCCATGGTTCATATTAATTATAAGAGAGGGAGTACAATATGCTGCCCATGGTTCATATTAATTATAAGAGAGGGAGTACAATATGCTGCCCATGGTTCATATTAATTATAAGAGAGGGAGTACAATATGCTATCCATGGTTCATATTAATTATAAGAGAGAGGGAGTACAATATGCTGCCCATGGTTCATATTAATTATAAGAGAGGGAGTACAATATGCTGCCCATTGTTCATATTAATTATAAGAATATGCTGCCCATGGTTCATATTAATTATAAGAGAGAGGGAGTACAATATGCTGCCCATGGTTCATATTAATTATAAGAGAGAGGGAGTACAATATGCTGTCCATGGTTCATATTAATTATAAGAGAGGGAGTACAATATGCTGCCCATGGTTCATATTAATTATAAGAGAGGGGGAGTACAATATGCTGCCCATGGTTCATATTAATTATAAGAGAGAGGGAGTACAATATGCTGCCCATGGTTCATATTAATTATAAGAGAGAGGGAGTACAATATGCTGTCCATCGTTCATATTAATTATAAGAGAGAGGGAGTACAATATGCTGCCCATGGTTCATATTAATTATAAGAGAGGGAGTACAATATGCTGCCCATGGTTCATATTAATTATAAGAGAGGGAGTACAATATGCTGTCCATGGTTCATATTAATTATTAGAGAGAGGGAGTACAATATGCTGCCCATGGTTCATATTAATTATAAGAGAGGGAGTACAATATGCTGTCCATGGTTCATATTAATTATAAGAGAGAGGGAGTACAATATGCTGCCCATGGTTCATATTAATTATAAGAGAGGGAATACAATATGCTGCCCATGGTTCATATTAATTATAAGAGAGGGAGTACAATATGCTGCCCATGGTTCATATTAATTATAAGAGAGAGGGAGTACAATATGCTGCCCATGGTTCATATTAATTATAAGAGAGGGAGTACAATATGCTGCCCATGGTTCATATTAATTATAAGAAAGGGAGTACAATATGCTGCCCATGGTTCATATTAATTATAAGAGAGAGGGAGTACAATATGCTGTCCATGGTTCATATTAATTATAAGAGAGAGGGAGTACAATATGCTGTCCATGGCTCATATTAATTATAAGAGAGAGGGAGTACAATATGCTGCCCATGGTTCATATTAATTATAAGAGAGGGAGTACAATATGCTGCCCATGGTTCATATTAATTATAAGAGAGGGAGTACAATATGCTGCCCATGGTTCATATTAATTATAAGAGAGAGGGAGTACAATATGCTGCCCATGGTTCATATTAATTATAAGAGAGAGGGAGTACAATATGCTGTCCATGGTTCATATTAATTATAAGAGAGAGGGAGTACAATATGCTGTCCATGGTTCATATTAATTATAAGAGAGAGGGAGTACAATATGCTGTCCATGGTTCATATTAATTATAAGAGAGAGGGAGTACAATATGCTGTCCATGGTTCATATTAATTATAAGAGAGAGAGTACAATATGCTGCCCATGGTTCATATTAATTATAAGAGAGAGAGTACAATATGCTGCCCATGGTTCATATTAATTATAAGAGAGGGAGTACAATATGCTGTCCATGGTTCATATTAATTATAAGAGAGGGAGTACAATATGCTGTCCATGGTTCATATTAATTATAAGAGAGAGGGAGTACAATATGCTGCCCATGGTTCATATTAATTATAAGAGAGAGAGTACAATATGCTGCCCATGGTTCATATTAATTATAAGAGAGGGAGTACAATATGCTGTCCATGGTTCATATTAATTATAAGAGAGAGGGAGTACAATATGCTGCCCATGGTTCATATTAATTATAAGAGAGAGGGAGTACAATATGCTGTCCATGGTTCATATTAATTATAAGAGAGAGGGAGTACAATATGCTGTCCATGGTTCATATTAATTATAAGAGAGAGGGAGTACAATATGCTGTCCATGGTTCATATTAATTATAAGAGAGAGGGAGTACAATATGCTGTCCATGGTTCATATTAATTATAAGAGAGAGGGGAGTACAATATGCTGCCCATGGTTCATATTAATTATAAGAATATGCTGCCCATGGTTCATATTAATTATAAGAGAGAGGGAGTACAATATGCTGCCCATGGTTCATATTAATTATAAGAGAGGGAGTACAATATGCTGCCCATGGTTCATATTAATTATAAGAGAGGGAGTACAATATGCTGCCCATGGTTCATATTAATTATAAGAGAGAGGGAGTACAATATGCTGCCCATGGTTCATATTAATTATAAGAGAGAGGGAGTACAATATGCTGCCCATGGTTCATATTAATTATAAGAGAGGGAGTACAATATGCTGCCCATGGTTCATATTAATTATAAGAGAGAGGGAGTACAATATGCTGCCCATGGTTCATATTAATTATAAGAGAGAGGGAGTACAATATGCTGCCCATGGTTCATATTAATTATAAGAGAGAGGGAGTACAATATGCTGTCCATGGTTCATATTAATTATAAGAGAGGGAGTACAATATGCTGTCCATGGTTCATATTAATTATAAGAGAGGGAGTACAATATGCTGTCCATGGTTCATATTAATTATAAGAGAGAGGGAGTACAATATGCTGCCATGGTTCATATTAATTATAAGAGAGAGGGAGTACAATATGCTGTCCATGGTTCATATTAATTATAAGAGAGGGAGTACAATATGCTGTCCATGGTTCATATTAATTATAAGAGAGAGGGAGTACAATATGCTGTCCATGGTTCATATTAATTATAAGAGAGGGAGTACAATATGCTGCCCATGGTTCATATTAATTATAAGAGAGAGGGAGTACAATATGCTGTCCATGGTTCATATTAATTATAAGAGAGAGGGAGTACAATATGCTGCCCATGGTTCATATTAATTATAAGAGAGAGGGAGTACAATATGCTGCCCATGGTTCATATTAATTATAAGAGAGAGGGAGTACAATATGCTGCCCATGGTTCATATTAATTATAAGAGAGAGGGAGTACAATATGCTGCCCATGGTTCATATTAATTATAAAAGAGAGGGAGTACAATATGCTGCCCATGGTTCATATTAATTATAAGAGAGAGGGAGTACAATATGCTGCCCATGGTTCATATTAATTATAAGAGAGAGGGAGTACAATATGCTGCCCATGGTTCATATTAATTATAAGAGAGGGAGTACAATATGCTGCCCATGGTTCATATTAATTATAAGAGAGAGGGAGTACAATATGCTGCCCATGGTTCATATTAATTATAAGAGAGAGGGAGTACAATATGCTGCCCATGGTTCATATTAATTATAAGAGAGAGGGAGTACAATATGCTGCCCATGGTTCATATTAATTATAAGAG
>NW_021821486.1:56131-58009 GCF_901001135.1 Rhinatrema bivittatum
ATGTCGGGGTCCGAGTGTCCTGAAAACCACCTTGCTGAGCGCCCATCTCAGCATCCGAGCGGCCAGCTTAGCTAGGCATTTTTCTGGGCACCCAGTAGTATAGATTTGCAACCATGTAAGCGCCTAGCTCAGCGCCTAAGTGACAAGATTAGTTAGGGCGCCTTTCTGGGCACCAGAGCGTCCATATTCACTCCCGGCTGAGTGCCTATGTTGGCACCCGGAGCATCCAGATTAGTGCCCAACTGAGCCCCTATCTCTCTTGCTATGCCAGTGTGAATTAGCATCCATGAAAAAATATTTGCCCTGTTTTCTGCAGCACAGTTATTTGAAATATTAAAAATACTTTCCAGGGTCGTACTTTCACTTAATAGGGAGACCCGTTCGCTCACTCACTCGCTTTTATGTGCAGATTATCGGCGCGGGTTTTGAGCGCGGGTGCGGCTGCTTATTACATAGGCGTGTGCTTAGGTACGCGCATTTTTTCGTATGTATGTAGATTTCTGCACGCAAATCATAATTTATTTTTTTTACATCCCGTGGAAGCGGCAGCTTCAGCTGTGCGCGGTGATGAAAACCCGCGCTCATAACTAGCGCCTGTTTTGCCGCAGGTCTTATTACATCAGCCCCATAGTGAGCCAGGGATGCATGAAAAAAAACCAGAAATGCTGCTCTCTTTCGTTCCTCCTGCTTAGTGTCGCTGTGATACTAAATTGCGGCAATAAAAAATGTATGGGCCGATAACCCAAAAATATTTCTGGGCGCACGATGTGCATGCACAACATACATGCTGCAGGGAGATGCTGTTGTGCGTGTAAATCGGCTTCTGGGCGAGAAAATGGATGCTCGTAGTGAGTGTCCATTTTTCTGACGCACGCACATCCACGGCTCCTGGGTGCCCGATGCTTTTGAGTACTTGGGACGCACGATTTCTCCTTAGCGTGCCCTTCTCAGCACAGTAGATCATTATAATATAGCACTGGGCGTCCAGGAGCGGGGCTAATGCGCACATTAGGAAAGTGAGAGCTCCATGACGAGTGCCCGTTTCGCCACGTGTGATATAGCATCGCCTCTTGGAATGCTGTGCGCAGTTCTGGAGACCGCACCTTCAAAAGGCTAGAAACAGGATGGAGTCAGGGCAGAGGGCGGCTGCTAAAAGGGTCAGTGGACTTAGTTGTAAAGCTTATGGGGATAGACTTAAAGATCTAAACATGTGTACTGTGATGGTTACTATATTCCCCGGGAGAGGTTGGGTGAGAGAAGCAGTAGGGGAATCTGGGCAAGAAAAAGAGCCTGGGTAGAGCCTTCAGAACCAAAGAATCCCCAAGTTAGGAGAAAATCTCTTTCACTGAGAAGAACTGGGGGGGAGGGGTGGGTGTGTCAGAGAATGAAGAGGGAGGGACTTCTCAGGCTTCACCTCATCAAGGGGAGGGGACACCCAGGTGGGCTGGGAGCCAAGTCTAGCAGGGCTCCTATAAGGTCCAGTTGAGGTGACGGACTGAGATGGGACTTCAGGTAGTTCATGACGAACCCAAGTGACTCCAACATCTGGATGGTCAAGGTCATGGACTGAATGGCCCCTGCCTGAGATGCGCTTTTGACCAGCCAATCATCCAGATAGAAGAAGACATGCACTCCCAACCTGCAGAGGTGGCCATCACCATGGCCAGGCATTTTATAAAGACATGTGGGGCTGATGCTAGCCCAAACGGCAACACTCTGTACAGGAAGTACTGATTTCCCACCACAAATCAGAGATACTTCCTGTGACTTGGGAAGATCTCAACTTGGGTGTACGCGTCCCTTAGATCAAGGGAGCATAGCCAGTCTCCTTTTTTGCAAAAGGAGGATCAAAGTGCCCAGGGAAACCATCTTGAACTT
>NW_021821486.1:58109-65467 GCF_901001135.1 Rhinatrema bivittatum
GCACTGATAGCGCAGGTCACGTTACCTTACCTGTATCTGCCTAGCACTGATAGCGCAGGTCACGTTACCTCACCTGTATCTGGCCAGCACTGATAGCGCAGGTCACGTTACCTTACCTGTATCTGCCTAGCACTGATAGCACAGGTCACGTTACCTCACCTGTATCTGGCCAGCACTGATAGCGCAGGTCACGTTACCTCACCTGTATCTGGCCAGCACTGATAGCTCAGGTCACGTTACCTTACCTGTATCTGGCCAGCACTGATAGCACAGGTCACGTTACCTCACCTGTATCTGACCAGCACTGATAGCACAGGTCACGTTACCTCACCTGTATCTGACCAGCACTGATAGCACAGGTCACGTTACCTCACCTGTATCTGGCCAGCACTGATAGCTCAGGTCACGTTACCTTACCTGTATCTGGCCAGCATTGATAGCGCAGATCACGTTACCTCACCTGTATCTGCCTAGCACTGATAGCGCAGGTCACGTTACCTCACCTGTATCTGCCTAGCACTGATAGCGCAGGTCACGTTACCTCACCTGTATCTGGCCAGCACTGATAGCGCAGGTCACGTTACCTTACTTGTATCTGACCAGCACTGATAGCGCAGGTCACGTTACCTTACTTGTATCTGGCCTGCACTGATAGCGCAGGTCACGTTACCTTACCTGTATCTGGCCAGCACTGATAGCGCAGGTCACGTTACCTTACCTGTATCTGGCCAGCATTGATAGCGCAGGTCACGTTACCTCACCTGTATCTGCCTAGCACTGATAGCGCAGGTCACGTTACCTCACCTGTATCTGGCCAGCACTGATAGCGCAGGTCACGTTACCTTACTTGTATCTGACCAGCACTGATAGCGCAGGTCACGTTACCTTACTTGTATCTGGCCTGCACTGATAGCGCAGGTCACGTTACCTTACTTGTATCTGGCCTGCACTGATAGCGCAGGTCACGTTACCTTACTTGTATCTGGCCTGCACTGATAGCGCAGGTCACGTTACCTCACCTGTATCTGGCCAGCACTGATAGCTCAGGTCACGTTACCTTACCTGTATCTGGCCTGCACTGATAGCTCAGGTCACGTTACCTTACTTGTATCTGGCCTGCACTGATAGCGCAGGTCATGTTACCTTACCTGTATCTGGTCAGCATTGATAGCGCAGGTCACGTTACCTCACCTGTATCTGGCCAGCACTGATAGCACAGGTCACGTTACCTCACCTGTATCTGCCTAGCACTGATAGCGCAGGTCACGTTACCTCACCTGTATCTGCCTAGCATTGATAGCGCAGGTCACGTTACCTCACCTGTATCTGCCTAGCACTGATAGCACAGGTCACGTTACCTCACCTGTATCTGGCCAGCACTGATAGCGCAGGTCACGTTACCTTACTTGTATCTGGCCAGCACTGATAGCGCAGGTCACGTTACCTTACTTGTATCTGGCCAGCACTGATAGCGCAGGTCACGTTACCTTACCTGTATCTGCCTAGCACTGATAGCACAGGCCACGTTACCTTACCTGTATCTGACCAGCACTGATAGCACAGGCCACGTTACCTCACCTGTATCTGGCCAGCATTGATAGCACAGGCCACGTTACCTTACCTGTATCTGGCCAGCATTGATAGCACAGGCCACGTTACCTCACCTGTATCTGGCCAGCATTGATAGCGCAGGTCACGTTACCTTACCTGTATCTGACCAGCACTGATAGCACAGATCACGTTACCTTACCTGTATCTGGCCAGCACTGATAGCGCAGGTCACGTTACCTTACCTGTATCTGCCTAGCACTGATAGCACAGGCCACGTTACCTTACCTGTATCTGACCAGCACTGATAGCACAGGCCACGTTACCTTACCTGTATCTGACCAGCACTGATAGCACAGGCCACGTTACCTTACCTGTATCTGGCCAGCATTGATAGCGCAGGTCACGTTACCTTACCTGTATCTGCCTAGCACTGATAGCACAGGCCACGTTACCTTACCTGTATCTGACCAGCACTGATAGCTCAGGTCACGTTACCTTACCTGTATCTGGCCAGCACTAATAGCGCAGGTCACGTTACCTTACCTGTATCTGACCAGCACTGATAGCACAGATCACGTTACCTTACCTGTATCTGGCCAGCACTGATAGCGCAGGTCACGTTACCTCACCTGTATCTGCCTAGCACTGATAGCGCAGGTCACGTTACCTTACTTGTATCTGGCCTGCACTGATAGCGCAGGTCATGTTACCTCACCTGTATCTGGTCAGCATTGATAGCGCAGGTCACGTTACCTCACCTGTATCTGGCCAGCACTGATAGCACAGGTCACGTTACCTCACCTGTATCTGCCTAGCACTGATAGCGCAGGTCACGTTACCTCACCTGTATCTGCCTAGCACTGATAGCGCAGGTCACGTTACCTCACCTGTATCTGGCCAGCACTGATAGCGCAGGTCACGTTACCTTACTTGTATCTGGCCAGCACTGATAGCGCAGGTCACGTTACCTCACCTGTATCTGGCCAGCACTGATAGCGCAGGTCACGTTACCTTACTTGTATCTGACCAGCACTGATAGCGCAGGTCACGTTACCTTACTTGTATCTGGCCTGCACTGATAGCGCAGGTCACGTTCCCTGTACGTACCAGGATCAGTCCAGGACACCTGGGTTGTGACTCCGCACCAGTAGGTGGAGACAGAGCAAAACTTGTGGGCGGAGCCATATATAAGCCCCTGTGCCAGTCACAGCCCCTCAGTCTTACTCTGTCTCCAGTAGGTGGTGCAGGTCTAGTCACAGCCTCTGAGTGGCCTGAGGACTGATAGTTGGTTAGTCAGGGTCATGGTGGTTTTATTGGTTTCAGTTTATCGGTTTTGGTTATTTAAAAAAAAAAACAAAACAAAAAAACAAACAAAGAAAGAAAAGGATTTGAAGGTGAGAAGAGACATGAAGAAGCTGTCCGTCCTGCCTCCCAGGGGGGTGGGAAGGTTCTGAGGGGACTATCCCCCCCTGGTTGAGGCCGCTGCTGAGGGTCGAGGACCCGTCCTACCACTGGCAGCAGCGTGGGGGTGACACCGGGGAGCCCGGTTCACTCACCCCCAACAGAAGCAGGAGACCCAGGACCCTGGACAGCGTCAGGTTTGCGTATTAAAAAAAAAAAAAATTGTACTTTTATTTTTCTTGTGCGGCTCTCCGTTTCTTCGCCGGTGGGGGAGTTTTCTCGGTTCGGCGAGGCGCGGGGAGTGTTTTCGGCGGTAGGAATTGATTATTTTAGTTTCTGTCTTGTTAGTGCGCCGTCCGTTCCGCCGCGACCGCATGGAGGCCGAGGGGAACGGTTTGCTGTGCTTGCGGCTCGGCGCGCGCGCAGCTCCCGCGTGAGGGGATTTGCTCCGTTTGCATCCCGGGCGGGAGGGACCGTCCGGGACAGACAGGGGGAGCCGATCCCGGTCGGCACGTTCACAGTCGCGCGTTTTCGCCGCTCCAGTCATGCCGGCTGACCCCTTCCCGCTCAGCGCGGGAGCGGCGGCCATCTTGGGGTCAGCTCGCGAACTTGTGCGCGAACCGGTAGGGAATCCCGGCATGCCTCCCGCGTTGTCTCCTTAGCGGAGGCCTTCGGGGGGAGTCCCCCGGGGGGGCTGAGTCCTCGGATGAGGCTAGCGTGGATGGGAACTCCTCGTTTCGGGGTCCTCATTTTTCGGACGTTTTCGCGCCCACGCGCCTCTAGTGAGCTCGGCTCTCCTCAGGCTGCGCAACGAGGGGCGCAGTATCGTTGGCCTTGCTTCGGGGGGTGCTTGTTCGGCGGCGGCATTTCGCTCTTGCGGCGTACTTGGTCGCGGGGACCGTCCGGTGGCCTTCCCCAAGCAGTTTTCTGCCTGCCGCGGGCAAAGATTTTTAAAAAAAAAAAAAAAAAAAAATTCTACACAGACTTTTCACGCGAAATTTGGCGGGAAAGTCGGCCATCTTGGTGCGGCGTCGAGCGCGACACCAAGCGCGGCAGGCCCCAGGGGTTTGTTCCCTCATTTCCGTTCCCCCCCCCCCCCCCAGTCGCCGGCTCCGCGGTCTGTTTTGCCATTGGAGGCGGTGGGGGGGGAGGACCGGGGGAGACACGCCACGATCTCTGAGGGACTCTTTGTCCCTGGTTTTTCTTTTGGCCAGGCATAGGCCCTTTAAGGCTGCAGTGCCCACAAGCGACCTTCTGGCCAGGCGGAGAGCCTGAGAGGCCAATCAAGTTAGGACCGGACGCGTACTCGGCCGCAGTTCGCGGTGGGGCGATTCATAGCCAAACGCCCGTTGCGGGCCATACCGCCTGGTTTGGGCACGGTCCCTACCTCTGCCTCGTCGGATCCGGTAATTTCCTAGGTGTCCTCCCCTCCTCCGAAGGGGGCTGAGGGAGATGTCGACGTTTGAATCTTCTGGTCCGGAGATTTCCAAGGCGCCCTCCCCGCCTCCGAGGGGGGCTGAGGGGGATGGCACGCTGCCGCAGTGGACGGCTGGGCAGGCACAGCCTTCAGAAGGGGATTACTCGAGCTCTATCCACCTCTTCATCAGGAAGGAGCTGGCCCTTGATTCCCACCATCCTGGAGGGGTTGGTCATCCCACCCCACTGGGGGTAGTCTCGGCTGGGCTTCATTCCTTTTCACCTGTCTGTGTCATCCCTGCTCTATCGAGAATAGGATACTCCAGCTTTGCACCTCCAGGTCACGAACGCTATGGGTAAGCTCTCTCTCTTGCCGGAGATCGACTGATTCCCGAGGCTCGAGGATAAATTCAGGGTGCGGTTTTCATTTTCGACCAGGTCCCGCTTTCGTGATCCCAGGACGTCGCGTTCTCCAAAGTCTCCTGGTCAGTCGTATAGGTCTTCTTCCTCCCGGACCCCGCCATGGCAGCAGCAGTCCTTTCGGGGGAAACAAGGGAGCCCCGGCAAGCGCGGTTGATTTCAGTTGTAGAGAGATGGGCCGGTGTATCGTCAGACCAGTGGGTCCTCCGCGTGATCAGACTCGGCTGCCTCCTCCGTTCCGGTCAACCGCACGGCAGGGGCCGTTACTCCATTTACTTCGTCGTCCCCAAGAGAGGCGGTACGGCAGATCTATTCTGGATCTTGGTAGAGTGAACTGATGCCTTCGCGATGCCTTCGCGTTTCTCACTTCAAAATGGAGTCGGTTCGGTCGGTAATTGCTGCGGGGCGGCCCGGCGAGTTTTCTGGCCTCCCTGGATTTCGCGAAGGCGTATCATCACATAGGCATTCAGCCGTCGTTCCTGTTCCTCATCAGGTTCTGCGTTTTTAGGATGGCACTGCCAGTTACAAGCGCTCCTGGTTGGTCTCGCGACGGCCCCCGCACGTTCACGAAGGTGATGGTTGCGGTGGTGGCGTGGCTGCGCCAGTATGATCTGGTCTATCCGTCCCTGGACGATTGGTGGATTCGGGCGAAGCCCGAGGATCAATGTCTGTTGTCAGTGGGCCAGGGTCTTATACCTTGGCAGTCCCTAGGATGGGTGGTCAACTTCAACAAGAGTCATCGGGCACCCTCGCGGACCTTGAAATTTCTGGGAGCCGTTGTCGACACGTTGCAGGGCTAGGTGTTCCTGTCACACGATTGGAGATACGAGCTGCCAGCTCAAGTACGGCGCTTCTTGTCTGCGACTGCCTTGCGGTCCGGGGTTATATGGCTTCTGAACGGCAAGATTCACGCCTGCGCTGGTTTCCTGGGCGTTCGCTCATCTGCGGCCTTTTACCATCGTCCTTACTATCTTGCTGGGCGCCGGTTTCCGAGGAGTTCCACTTACCGCTTCCACTAGGGGGACTCGCGAGGTCCAGCCTGCTCTCGTGGCTGGATTCCAGTCATCTGTCCTCTGGAGTGTCTCTTCTGGTGCCCAATTGGACGGTGGTGACCGCGGATGCCAGCCTCTCCGGTCGGGGAGCGGTCTGCCTAGGGAGCTCGATCCAAGGCCTATGGTCAGTGTCGCTAGCCCAGTGGTCTATCAACAGACTAGAGACCAGAGCGGTCCGTTGGGCTCTGCAAGCCTTCCTACCGGTAGTGCGGGGAAAGGCGGTCCGAATGTTGTTGGACAACGCGACCACCGTGACCTACATCAACCGCCAAGGCGGGACAAGGAGCCCACAGGTGGCGGAGGAGGCTCAGCGCTTAATGGTCTGTCAGGACTCCATCTCGGCCACATGGCAGCCTCTCACAGTGCAGGAGTCGGCAACGTTCAGGCGGATTTTCTCAGCCGGCATCGCCTGGATCCCGGTGAGTGGGAACTGGCGGACGAAGCGTTGCCTCTCATTTGCGAGAAGTGGGGAGTGCCCCACATGGATCTGATGGACACGTGGCACAACGCGAAGGCTCCGCGATGTTTCGGTCGAAGTCGAGAAAAGGGGGCGGAAGGCGTCGATGCGTTGGCGCTTCCCGGGCCGACGGATGTTCTGCTGTACGTGTTTTCTCCCGTGGCCGATGAACGGCAAGATTCTGCGGCGCATAGAGTTGCACTCGGCCATCGTGCTCCCGGTGGCACCGGAGTTGCCGCGCCGGCAGTGGTTCGCAGACCTCATCCAGCTCACAGTGGCGGCACCCCTTCAGCTCCAGGGGATGGCGGGTCTACTCCATCAGGGCTCCGTCTGTTTGGAGACTGCGGATCACTTCTGCCTCGCGGCATGGTTTTGAGAGGAATCTGCTGAAGAGAAAAGGTTACTCAGCTGCGGTGGTAGCCACGTTGCTACGTTCCAGGACACAGGCGACGTCCCTGGCTTATGTCCGTGTCTGGGTGGATTGGAGGAATGGTGCGTGCAGCGTGGGGTGGTCCCTACTGCGGCTTCTGGCGTTCCTCCAAGCAGTTTTTTGCCAAGGTAAGGTCTGGCTTGTAGTTCCCTACGGGTCCAAGTGGCGGCGATTGGTTGTTTGCGAGGTAAGGTCCGTGGTACTTTCCTGGATCTTCACCCGGATATCTCCCGTTTCCTTCGGGGAGCTAAGCACCTTCGTCCTCCATTGCGTCTCCCCTGTCCAGCTTGGAACCTCCATTCCGTTCTCTCCGCTTTATGCGCGGCGCTGTTTGAACCCTTGAAACGCTTAACTATTCAGGATCTCACGTTGAAGACGGTGTTCTTGGTGGCGATTGCTTCGGCACGGTGTGTTTCGGAGTTACGGGCTTTGTCCTGTAGGGAACCCTTCTTGTGTATTTCCGATTCCGGAGTTTTTTTGCGGACGGTTCCTTCCTTCCTGCCGAAAGTGGTGTCGGCTTTCCATGTTTTTCAATTGAGCTATCCGCTTTTGCGGTCGGGGAGCCCTCTGATCCAGAAGCGAGGGATTTACGGAAGCTTGACGTGCGGAGATCCCCCCTTCGCTGTCTGGA
>NW_021821487.1:0-64853 GCF_901001135.1 Rhinatrema bivittatum
TTGGGAATCTAGGACACAATTCTTCTGAATCAGTTTTTATAAATACTGCCTCCATTACCTGAAAAACAGTAATAATGGTCCTGGTTTGTGGTGCTGTATGTCTGCTTGCCCCTGCCTTTTCTGTGGTATAATTAGGGCTTCTGATTTTAGGTGTTTATAAATTGTAAATTTAGGTGTTTATTTTCCTGCTAAATAAGAGCAATTTGGAGGTACCCTTATCCCTTGACTAACCCATTAACAGATAATGAACAATGAAATGCCCCACAGGAAATGCCCACCCCATGCCCTCATATACATATTTTATTGTATATCTTAATCAGTTATATGATATTGTTCTATACCAGTATTTACAGTTTTTTGCTGTTAAATCTCTTTAAATGTATCAGGTTGTTGTAACTGTAAACCAGAGTGAAGGCAACTCTGCTATACCTCGGTATATAAAATATGCTAAATAAAAATAAATAAATAATGAAGAGAAACCTGAAAAATGTTTAGCGACCACTGCCTTAAAACAGCGTACCTTTTTCGCCTCTGCAATGTACTGCATTAACAAAATATCAGACACCAGACCCCAAAACCACCCTTTCAAGAACAGACAATCCAGAATTTTATTAGCACCACTCATATATGCAGCCCAAGTGGACAGGGATAGCGATGCTCACAGCAGGTTCCATATTTCTAGACACCGAACCGCCAAAGGAAATGAGGTGCTGCCACCCCATACTGATCTGTTGCTAACGTCTGGAACTGTGTCTACTTACAACCAGAAAAAGAATCAGTGATAGAATTGTTAGCATCCAGAGCATGCCACACTCAAGTCATTACAATCAGCTACATAAAACACAACACAAACTCACACAGCAAATCAAATACCAACACACACTTTTCCAATTTCCTATTAATAACTTCTACCACCCTGAGATTATCACACAGAAATACCACTGCTCTGTCTAGCAGCCTTGAATCCCAAACCACCAAGGTGACAACTATCAGGAGCAATTCCAAAAAGGTAATATTCTTGGTAGTACCAGCCACCACCCACTCATCAGACCAAGTAGAGGCATGCCTCAATCCCTTATAGTATACTCCTAAATCTATTGAACTAGCAGCATAGGATGATAATTTTAAATCTCAACTTGAAACCAACACCACCTACCAAGCCAAAATATAATTGAAATTAACCAGGAAAGTATTCCACATATTCAGATCCTCACAAATCCTAGGAATAATGCAAATATGATTCTTTCTCATACCAGACCTAGCTGTAGCAAAATGCCTTAAGAAAACCCATCCTATAGCTATCACTCTTGAAGCAAAATTCAGCTCCTAACCAAAGAAGACTGTATTTGCTGCAGAGTTAACTTCTTCACTTTTAGAACCCCCTCCACCAACTCCTGATTAGGAATATTGGGAAAGGAGGGACATGAGGTCATAATAAATATTAGTTAATTTTGCACAGTTAAGAATCCCCCATCCATCCTTCTTGATGTGAATTTAAAAGGGATTATACATAATGGGCCAGATTTTAAAAGGGTTACGCGCGACGGGCCTGTTTTAAAAAGGCTCGGCGGCGCGCATAAAGCCCCGGGACACGTGTAAGTCCTAGGGCTTTACTAAAGGGGCGGTCCGGGACAGGGAAGGGGCGAGGCCAGAGGCCTGTGACAGGTCGGCCATTGCCGCCCTGTCAGAGGATCATGTGCCGGCAAGCTGCCAGCGCACACAACTTGCGCCTGCCCAGACGCAGGCGCTAAAGGTAAGATAATAATTTTGGGGCGGTTAGAGTAGGGTTGGGGGGGAAGATTAGGGAAGAGATGGGAAGCTTAGGTTAGGGGGAAGTGAACGGGGAAAGGCAGCTCGGCTTGGCGCATACAAGGTGCATAATTGTGCACCCCCATGTGTGCACATGTACACCCGATTTTATAACATGCGCATACATGTGTGTGCACCGGGTAGCGGGCGCACATGTAGGCCACACACGCTTCTTTTAAAATCTACCCCAATGTACCTTTTGTTTGATTGCTGTGGATTTATGTAGTTGTATTTGACCTTTTCTTCTTTATGTAAAAAATTTAATAAAGATATAATTGAAAAAGAAAATGAAAACTATCGAGGTGCACTGGCAAAAAATGAAAAGCCAACTCATTGTCCACCTCATTGTCCACCTCCAACTCATTGTCCACTTCCAACTCATTGTCCACCTCCATTGTCCACCTCCAACTCATTGTCCACCTCCAACTCAGTGCTCCTCGTCTGCAGAAATACACCAGGTGCACAGCAAAATCAAAAGATGCATAACCCAGTGTGCATAACTCACAAGTCATTTACAGAATTTCCTTCCAGAAAAGACAAGTTATGGATCAAACAAAATTTACCCAGTTCCTTCTTAGGATCCATAGCCAAAGAAATTGGGAATACCATCACTCTGTCAAAAAGATGCTCTGCAAATAGCCCAACATTCTCTTCAACTCCAGCTTGCTCATAACATCTCCTTGACTACATTTCCCATCCTCAATACCGAAGAATTCCCTACTGAAGCTCCCTGCAAGTAACCAAAACAGAATCCATTAAACAGAACTAATCCAGCCTCCATCATAGGATACCACCAAAGCCAAGGTTCCATAGCATTCATCTTAATAGGAGTGGGATCCACCAGTTGCATCTCCTCCTGGTGCATGCCTTGCCATCCATTTAGAATATTTAGTGGCCAGATAATTGGATGCTTTAATTTGCACTCCTAGAAGTTGCAGACAGATCTATTGCACCACCGACAGACATCCAACAAGCCCATTCTTGACTTAGCTGCACCTCCCTATCCAACCATGAAACTCCCCAGCAAAAGGAACAGGGGCATTCTGCCAGACCCTGTAACCACTACCATACAGATGGGCCTGCCAACCCTCCAGTCCAAAGAATCCCCAACCCTGCTGCTGAAAATCTGGCAGTGCAGTAATAATGGGAGATTTCAATTAGCCCAATATTGACTGGGTAAATGTAACATACAATTCCTGAATGGAATAAACAACTGCTTCATGGAGCAATTGGTTCAGGAACCAATGAGATAGGTTGCTATTTTAGATTTAATTCTTAGTGGAATGCAGGATTTGGTGAGAGAGGTAACAGTGGTGGGGCCATTTGGCAATAGTGATCATAACATGATCAAATTTATTTATTTATTTGTTTGTTTTTGTATACCAACATTCGATCGAGATATCACATCGGTTCATATAACAACTGAACAGTAAATAAGACATGGGCTGCTTATTTTTACAGTATAACTTAGAACAGTTAACAAAATACTAAATATAACATGTGCTAATGACTGGAAGGGGGATAATATGTAAATCTACAGCTCTAAAAGTAAATTTTCAAAAGGGACACTTTACTTATATTCCGCTTTTTGCACTTTTTTCAGTGCTTCAAAGTGGATTACATTCAGGTACTGTAGGTATTTCCCTACCCCCAGAGGGCTTACAATCTAAGGGGGTCATTTATCAAAATGCACTAAGGTGTTTTTGCATGCGAAAAGCCCTGTTAATGCATGCGATAGCACCATATTGAATGGTGCAATGCAAATCAGAAAAAGAGGAGGAGTGGGTGTGTTATTGCATGGACTTAATGCATTATGGGGTTGTAAGGTGTTAGTGCATTTTGTGAAAGGCCTGTTATAGTAGGATTGGGGGGGAGAGGGAGAGAGAGACTGGCCATAATGTCATTCCCTAAATAGGTATTTGTATCTCTATGGGAGGCCCACTTAGTAACTCGAGGTGAGGTTTAGGTATTAGTGTAGGGGTTGGGGCCACTTTGCCATTCAACGTGAGATGTACGAACAGAACAGTGTTCTCTTGTGAAGATTTGATGACCCCCGGAGTGAGGAAACTCACTCAAAGATGAGATTTGTGCAATGTTCTCTCAACCTAGCTTGATGTTACCCAGGCAGAGAGCCCATCAAGCTAGGATGAGAGAATATTGCACAAATCTCATCTTTGGGTGAGTTTTCTCACTCTGAATGTCATCAAATCTTCACAAGAGAACACTGTTCTGTTCGTACGTTTCACGTTGAATGGCAAAGTGGCCCCTAACCCCTACACTAATACCTAAACTTCACCTCGAGTTACTAGGTGGGCCTCCCATAGAGATACAAATACCTATCTAGGGAGCAGCCACTATGGCTAGTCTCTCTCATCCCCTGTGGCTGTATGCAGGACATACAACAAGTCTGGCACTTATTGCAAAGTCTGAAAATGTTATTGCAATTTGTGCTAACTTAGTTCTTTGCACAGATAATTAGTGCAAATTATGATAAACTGTCTAGTAGCATAAACCACACCCCTTTTGCTATCACATGCAATACTTATCACATTTTGATAAATCTAGGCCTAAGTTTGCACCTGAGGCAATGGAGGGCAAAGTGACTTGCCCAAGGTCACAAGGAGCAACAGCTGGACTCAAACCCTGGTCTCCTGATTCATAGCCCACTGCTCTAACCACTAGGCTACTCCTCCACTAAAATGAGGAAAATATTTAGAAAAAAACCAAAAGATGCAGCTGCAAAGGATAAAGGTGTACAGTAGGTGTGGACATTGTTTAAAAATACAATCTTAGAAGCACAGTCCAGATGTATTCCATGCATTAACAAAGGTGGAAGGAAGACAAAATGATTACTGGCATGGTTAAAAGGTAAGGTAAAAGAGGCTAGTTTAGACAAAAAAAAAATCCTTCAAAAATTGGAAGAAGGATCCATCTGAAGAAAATAGGAAAAAGCATAAGCATTGTCAAGTTAAGCGTAAAACATTGATAAGACAGGCTAAGAGAGAATGTGAAATGAAGTTGGCCGTAGAGCAAAAAACTCATAATAAAAACTTTTAAAAATATATCCGAAGCAAGAAACCTGTGAGGGAGTTGGTTGGACCATTAGATGACCGAGGGGTTAAAGGGGCTCTTAGGGAAGATAAGTCCATTGCAGAAAGACTAAATTAATTCTTTGCTTCTGTGTTTACTAATGAGGCTGTTGGGGAGATACCCGTTACAGAGATGGTTTTCAAGTGTGATGAGTCAGATGAACTGAACCAAATCACTGTGAACCTGGAAGATGTAGTAGGCCAGATTGACAAGCTACAGATTAGCAAATCACCTAGACCGGATGCTATGCACCCCAGGGTTCTGAAGGAACTCAAAAATGAAATTTTCAATCTGTTAATTAAAATTTGTAAACCATCATTAAAATCATCCATTGTACCTGAAGACTGGAAGGTGACCAATATAACCCCAATATTTAAAAAGCACTCCAGGGACAATCCAAGAAACTAAAGACCAGTGAGCCTGACTTCTGTGGCGGGAAAAATAGTGGAAAATATTCTAAAGATCAAAATCACAGAGCATATATAGAAAGACATGGTTTAATGGAACAAAGTCAGCATGGATTTACCCAAGTCAAGTCTTGCCTCACAAATCTGCTTCATTTTATTGAAGGGGTTAATAAACATGTGGATAAAGGTGAGCCAGTAGATGTAGTGTATTTGGATTTTTTTAGAAGGCATTTGACAACGTCCTTCCCTCATGAGAGGCTTCTAAGGAAACTAAAAAGTCGTGGGATAGGAGGTGGTTTCCTTTCATGGATTACAAACTGGTTGAAAGACAGGAAACAAAGAGTAGGATTAAATGGTCAAATTTCTCAGTGGAAAAGAGTAAACAGTGGAGTGCCTCAGGGATCTGTACTTGGACCGTTGCTTTTCAATATATTTATAAATAATCTGGAAAGTAATATGACGATTGAGGTAATCAAATTTGCAGATGATACAAAATTATTCAGAGATGTTAAATCACAAGCAGATTGTAATAAGTTGCAGGAGGACCTTCCAAGACTGGAAGAATGGGCATCCAAATGGCAGATGAAATTTAATGTGGACAAGTGCATGATGATGCATATAGGGAAAAATAATCCATGATGTAGTTACACAATCTTAGGTTCCATATTAGGAGCTACCACCCAGGAAAGATTTCTAGGTGTCATAGTGGATAAAACATTGAAATAATCAGCTCAGTGTGCTGCAGCAGTCAAAAAAGCAAACAGAATGTTAGGAATTATTAGGAAGGGAAGGGAATGGTGAATAAAATGTAAAATGTCATAATGCCTTTGTATCGCTCCATACCTTAAGTATTGTGTACAATTCTGGTCGCCACATCTCAAAAAAGATATAGTTGCGATGGAGAAGGTACAGAGAAGGGCGACCAAAATGTAAAGGGGATGGAACAGCTCCCCTCTGAGGAAAGGCTAAAGAGGTTAGAGCTGTTCAGCTTGGAGAAGAGATGGCTGAGGGGGGAGATATGATAGAGGTCTTTAAAATCATGAGAGGTCTAGAATGGGTAAATGTGAATCGGTTATTTACTCTTTTGGATAATAGAAGGACTAGGTGGCACTCCATGCAGTTAGCAAGTAGCACATTTAAAAGTAATCAGAGAAAATTCTTTTTCTCTCAATGCACAATTAAGTTCTGGAATTTGTTGCCAGAGGATGTGGTTAGTGCAGTTAGTGTAGCTGGGTTTAAATAAGGTTTGGATAAATTCATGGAAGAGAAGTCCTTTAACTGCTATTAATCAAATTGTCTTAGAGAATAGCCACTGCTATTATTGGCATCAGTAACATGGAATCTACTTAGTGTTTGGGTACTTGCCAGGTACTTGTAGCCTGGATTGGCCACTGTTGGAAACAGGATACTGGGCTTGATGGACCCTTGGTCTGACCCAATATGGCAATAGGGAGGAGGAATAGCCTAGTGATTAGAGCAGTGGACTATGAACTAGGAGACCAGGGTTTGAGTCCCACTGTCACTCCTTGTGAGCTTGGACAAGTCACTTTACCCTCCATTGCCTCAGGTACAAAAACTTAGATTGTAAGCCCTCTGGGGATAGAGAAGTACGTGCATGTAAACCAATGTGATACCTCAATTGAGATTGAATGTTGGTATTTAATAAATTTCTTATGTTTTTATCTCCCAACCACCAGGAAATCCTGGTCCCCTGCACCACATAATCCACTCGGCCAATCACTATTTCCCAAGGTAGCAGACCCCATATATCCTGGGATTCTACCCACTCCACCTATAGATCCTAGCATTTAAATCCCTGGGGACCTAGTATGAGTCAAGCTAACATCTGCCCAGTATTATTTCCTGCACTAACTATACTGCATTCTGAAAGTCAGCTTACTTTACCACCCCCTATGAACTGACTCCCATATAATCCAGAGCCTTAAATCCCCACAAGTCCATCAGCCCCAACGTCTGATGCTTCACAGCCCAAAGTGCCCCATCACTTCTATTACCTCTCTTCTCTGCCCCATGCACTCACAAACCTTTCAGATTTCCCAAAAGTTGTCCCACTCTCCAGCTACCACAAAGAACCCACAGGGAATCCACCATCACCACTGCTCAGCCATGACTGCACACATGCTGAGATGCTACACCCCTGCTGAAGCCAGCTCACCAACATCGGCAACTGCTGTGAACACCTGGGACTCACAGTGGACCCTGTAATCATTGCAAGCCACTCTGCTCGTCTTCCCCTGCGTGCATCTCATGCACTGAAAGATGACGACTCTACATGCCTACCTCAACCAGAAGAATCACATGCCAACACAGAAGCAGAAGGAGGCCAACCAAGCCCCTCCTGAACTTGCAATTCATGTAAAATTGACTCCTGCAGTGCCTCAGTCTCCACAGTGCCCTTCCATTGCAAGGCCGTGCACTCCAGCCCAACCACCATCAATGACTCTTACAAGCTCACTGGATTTCCTCACTGCTCCGTGTTCCATCCACTGGCATGTTTTCCTCCACCTTTTGCCCAGCCGTTCTCCTCAATCTCCTGGATTCCCCCAGCATGGTAAGAATACAAGGGATCAGCATGAAGCAGTATGCAGCTCACGTGGCTGGAAAAGAAAGGGCAGGAAGAACTTGTCCCTGGCTTGTATGTATCCTGCACTGTCCTCCCACTCCCTTGCTCCTCCGTAACATCCAGACCAACCAAATGCTTCACAAGCTCCCTGCATGATTTTAATCTGCAGAGGAGTAACCGAACCCCCACCCTGCCACCATTCCCTACAGCATGATCACAAGGCAAGGCCTTTCGCCTATGTTATTCTGAACAACCAGGGAATTCGCGCTGTCTGCCCACTCAAAAAAAGAGAACCCATCTCCAGTATTTTATACTGTATTACTATTAAACAAAGACATCCCTTGCTTGGTGAACACAGAGGGAAACAATAAGTTAATTCTGCATTGCACTCATAAGCAAGTAATTACTGCAGAGTCCCAGCAACTAGAAGTTATTAATAACACACTATATGGAAGCTTTTTATGACACCAGATAAGAAAGATATATTTTCCCTCTTTAATCAGAATTGTTTCATTTAACATCGAAGAAAGAAAATTGGAGCTGTGAATGTTTGCCTATGTATTGTGTGGTTAGGAAAATACATGAAACACCAGAGCAAAAAGTTATTTCCCTCCAAGAACAGTCTCCCAGGTTACTAGAGAGAGATGTCCTTGTCCGGGAGGCTTCAAAAGGTGATAGGTGAATCTCTATCTCATTGAACTGTGCTGTGAATAAAAACATGTATTTCCCCCCAGTGCTACTGACATGACCTCTGTCGTGAACCTCATGGATAAAGCACAGAGCTAGACACTTACCATCATTTTCAGTGGCCTGCAAGCCAAGGATGGGGTCCAATATGCCTCATCCGGATACAGTATCTGACAGTCGTAGATGTCCTGTTTCATACCTGAATTGGAAAAAAGCAGGCTTCTCTTTCTCAGTTTGTAGTCACTCCTTGTTGAACTTCTTGAATCATCCTTGAGTCTTGGTAGGGGTCTGAGGGCATCTTTAAATTCATATTTCTTGTTCCATCTTGTGAGGTTTTATCACACTTTCACGTGTCTGAAAAGGTTCATAAACTTCCTTTAATTCTACCCACACTTAACCAGGACAGGTTGGAGATGGCACTGTATTGACTTCATTTGCTTTTCTGTAGCCTAAATGGTAACACAAAAAAGTTATTGCGCCTTGTTATGTTTATTTGAGAGCATTGACAGGCTAATCAATCTCCCAATGCCTCATCCCTGACACACGCCACTGCACCCCCTCCCTCATCCCCCATTTTTCCATAAAGGGTCGTCCATTGCTCAGTGTCACTCCCACTCTCCAGAATCCTGTCTTTAAATGGCTGTCCATGGTTCAAAATTAGGGGTGTGCAGCCCACAAAAATTTCATTTCAAGGTGAGGGGAATTTCATGCTTTTTTATTTCTATTTCATTCTTTTTCATTGTGTTTCTGATTTTGCGTGTAGTGTTTGCAAGTAGCACAGAAATCCCCCCCCCCCTCCAAAAAATGTGTTTCTTTGTGTCCTTTTGGACTGGAAACGACACAAAATGAAATAACATTTTGTTGTGGCTTCCATGTCATTTTCAGCTATTCTGTTACAGAAAGGGGGGCCTTGAGAGGCCTTAGCCCTCTGTTATGTGCACGCAACTTTGGCTAGATGTAGCAAGAGATGCCATGAGCAGCTGCTGCACGAGAATAGGAGATGTGTGCCCTTGGACCTCGGTGAATCCAGAGAGGAGCTCCGGAAAAACACTGAGGCTGGTGAGACAAATCCATGTCTGGGTCAAGACCAAGTCCTTGCCCCTGCCGACCTGCATACCTCAGTGAGACCAACCACCCTTGGTTGGTCTCTGAGTGGTCCTCCGACTACTCCAAGCCCTTTTGGACCTGCCGCTGGGAACGGCAATGGCAGCAGGCCGGACAGGAGACGAGGGCAGACGAAGGTTCTGGAACATAAAGACTGAGACAGGAGACTTGGGGCGTGAAGACTCAGACGAGAAGCTTGAGATGTGAAGAGTCAGACGAGAAGCTTGAGCATGAAGACTCAGGATCAAAGTTTTAGGAACAAGTACTGGTTTGAGGCTGCAATGCAGCACACCCTACACAGCCCACAGCCCATGGACTGGTCATAGACCATGCTTGAGTGCGGAG
The DNA here is from genome assembly GCF_901001135.1 of Rhinatrema bivittatum. Lineage (NCBI taxonomy): Eukaryota > Metazoa > Chordata > Amphibia > Gymnophiona > Rhinatrematidae > Rhinatrema > Rhinatrema bivittatum. Next base: position 10,027 of record NW_021821487.1, read on the forward strand.
CAGACTCCAGACGAATACATGGTAATTGAAGCCGGAACATGGCGAAGATTCAGTAGAAGCCTGTACCAAGGCACGCCCTACACAGCTGCCCATGGCTGGTGGCAGACCACGCTGGAATGGCACAGGTTCAATCAGAGTCTTAGGCATGGACGGTGCAGCCACCAGAACATCCGAGGGCCGAGACAAATTCTAGGGTAAGGGACCAAGATGAGACTTGGCTTCGAGCAAAGGGAAGGGGGCCGAGACTTAGCTTAAGGCATGAAACATGGGACCAAGACGAGACTTGGCTTCAAAGTGAAGATGGCCCTCCGGAGACTAGTGCTGCGAGACAAGGAGGCAGGCCCATGCCACGAGGTGACGAGACACGACGTGACACGCCAGAGAAGGTAGCACTGAGGAACCAAGGGTCCAGGAAGCAGAAGCAGAGACGAGGCATCAGGAAGGAACCTAACTGACCGAGGCTCCAATGTCCGAAAACAGTTACCAGATGAAACAGATTTACCTTTGGGATGGACATCTGGAGGACTCGAGGAGCTGGAACATAACAGGAAGACCACGAGACATCAGGAAGAGACCAGGAACATGAAGAATGATGAGGGATCCCACAAAGAACAGGAAATACCAGCAGGAGTGCAGACAAGAAGTCCTTGAGACGAACTAACTCCTTGAGAAAGCATCTAAGGACTGGAAGCTGGGCCCTAATATAGGGCTGAAGATCAGGAAACACCCTGGGAGGAGTCCAGGTGGGCCAGGAGGCTGGCCCTTTAAATCCCTGAAGGAGGCACGGCCCGCGCTGTAGGAGACAGGAAGCAGGAAGTATGCAGACCCATGGTCAGCAGCCATGCTGCAGGAGCAGTGCAGGGAGAAGTTGGGCCTCCACACAGGGCCCGAAGTCAGCAGTGGCTCCTGCCGCTGCTGGAAGCTCCGAGGGCGGCTCCAGCCACCAGGAAAGCCTGGGGACTGCGGCCTCCAGGTCGTAAAGCTGAAGAGAGCGTCGGTGGCACTCCCTGCCGCAAGAGGGTCCCGATAGGCGTGGCTCCAAGCCGCGCTGAAGATTTTTTTTTTTTTAATCTTTATTAAATTTTTCAATAAACAAGTCATATCCAACATGTCTGAGAAATTCCAGGGGGTGCTAATTCACACAGTTTTCCAATAAACATTCAATAAAATGATTAAAGATTAAAGTCCACTGCTCCTGCACTGCTGAGGTAAGTGCAGAATCATAACATATTCTCTAAAAGGGTCATCATCAGAAACTGATGGACAGTGCTTTCCATTCCAAGGCTTCATGTTAAGCCATTTAATTATATCTGTGATATTTTAAGAGATAAGAAGAATAATAAAAAGAGCTTAATACTGATTGAATGTGCAGCAAAGATATGAAATTTGCAGTAGCCTGGGGCAAAACTCTGCTCCCTACCTTAACAGAGTTGATGGTGCTCAATGCACTATGTAACTATGATTTCTTCTGAAATGTAAATATTTTGTTCAACATTTACAGAAAGTTTGCCTCATTCTTTAGTTTTCTCTCTTAGGAACTCTTTGTGTATATTAACTTCTCACCTTCCAAGATATTGTGTGTTACTGCAAATTAAATTTATTATATTTATAGCGTGCCATATGGAAGCTCATCATGTTCTTTGGGAACTTCACCGCAATACAAGAGATGTGAGAAGTTCAGCTGAAATGCTTGAACTGAACTCTAGCACAGTAATGTGCACTGCCCAGTCTAATAAAAAGGCCTGCTAAAGATTTGTAAGGGTAATCTTTTTTTTTTTTTTGGAAGAGGAGTAAAGGGAATGTAAAGATCTCTCTATACGTGCTCTGTATATTTAAAATGTCCACTGTGTAGCATTATTATATAGAAAAAAATCATCCTTTCATGGGGAATTTAATACACACTGCAGTGGGGGCTTTCAAGCCTATTCTCAAGTTTAACCCCACCCAGTCACAAATGAAATTATTCCTGCACTGTTTAGCTTCCTAACATCCAGGGCCAGTGCTAGCTTTTTAGCTGTCCTGTGCGAACAATTAATGTGCTTCCACCCGAGCCCCCCCCCCCCCCCCCCCCCCCCCAATTCATTCAGTCTCTGTCACAGGGCCTGTCAGAAAAAGCTCAGCTCCTTTCAGCAATATATTTTTAAAAATTGATGCCTGCCCCTCCCCCGACCCAATGGAAACCATGGCCAAAGGACGGGTATTAGGTATCCTAGGTAAATCTTACAGCCTTGCACACACGCTCCCTCTACAGACAAAAAAAACAATTACATTATGGGGTAGATTTTTTAAAAAAGCGCGTTCGCGTACTTTTGTTCGCGCACCAGGCGCAAACAAAAGTACGCTGGATTTTATGAGATACGTGGGTAGCCGCGCGTATCTTCTAAAATCCTGGATCGGCGCGCGCAAGGCTGCCGATTTTGGGCAGCCGGCGCGCGCCGAGCCGCGCAGCCTGTCTCCGTTCCCTCCGAGGCCGCTCCGAAATTGGAGCGGCCTCGGAGGGAACTCTCTTTCGCCCTCCCCTCACCATCCCCTCCCTTCCCCTACCTAACCCACCCCCACGGCCCTATCTAAACCCCCCCCCCCCTACCTTTATCCATGGATTTACGCCTCCCGGAGGGAGACGTAAATCCACGCGTGCCAGCAGGCTGCTGGCGTGCCGAGACCCGACCCGGGGGCGGTTCCAGAGGGCGCGGCCACGCCCCTGGAACGCCCCAGCCTGAAACCACGCCCCCCCGGCCCACCCCCGAAACACCGCGTCCCGCCCCCAAAACGTTGCATCGTTCGGCCAAGCCCCCGACATGCCCCCTTCGAAAAACCCCGGGACCTACGCGCGTCCCGGGGCTCTGCGCGTGCCGGCGGCCTATGGAAAATAGGCGTGCCGGCGCGCAAGGCCCTGCTCGCGTAAATCCGGGCGGATTTACGCGAGCAGGGCTTTTAAAATCCGCCCCTATGCATTTATAACAGATTTTACATGAAAAAAGAACATTCAAAAGTACAGTCTTCTGAGGCAAACATATTTCTTACAACGCGCATTTTATATTTACATGCACTGCTGTGATACCAACCAGAAAACTCTGCAAAAAAGACACTTGGAACTCCTATGGAATTAGACTTTTTGTAATGCGTGTTGGGTGTGGGCTTGGCCCTCAGAAAACCATGAATAAACGGAAGAACCATTACAATATTGTAAACCTCCCATATCAAAATAACCCTAACTGCCAGCACTCAAACAGTAACCATCTTATCTATGAAAAGGCAACACATATTACATTAGGCCCTAGAACACCAAATGCACCTCCTATTAGGAAATCAAAACAGATCTGACTGCTATAGAGCCTTACACAGAAACTACATGCCAGCAAAATTCCTCACCTTGGTCAAAAATGCAGAACAAAGACACACCCTGACCAAATAATAGAATAATAAGACCAGAAAGTATAAACTGAAATGAGTGAGAAGAACTGAAATGGAACCCACAAGAAACCAGCCTCTACATGCAGAGCAACAATGGAAAAACGGAAACATTACCATTCTTCATGAAACATTAAATATTAAAATCAAGGAATATAAAGCATCAATCATAATAGTAAAATCATATTCATAAAAAGAATTAATATTTCAAACCAGTTAATGAACAGAATACTCCAAATTTCCCAATTAAAATATTTTTTAAAATTTGATAAATAAAAAAATCTAATAATTTAAAAAATGTTCTAATAGTTTCCAAAAATCAATACAAATATTTCAAAACAGCAGTAATATCAAATTACAATCAATAATTAAACCTAAGAAGGATTAAAAAATCTGTTCTCCATACCTGGGATCGATTGATTTCCATTCATCCTGAGATTGTCATGGACTGGGGGAGGTAGAGCTGCACAAACTTTATCTTTCCTCTTTCATACACACACACAATAACACATTCATTATCTCATGCACTCTCTCTCCCTCACAGACTCATTATGTGACACATGGACTCTTACACATACACATGCACACAGATTCTCACACAGACACACACACAGTCATATACACATGCACACAGATTCTCACACAGACACACACACACACAAGCTCTCGCACAGACACACACACATATACACATGCACACAGGCTCTCACAGACATACATTTCCTCCTCTTCAGGCCCAGGGTGGGATGAGCTTCACCACGGCCCCGCCAGCCTCCTCTTTATTTTGGACCATGCTGGGTTGAACTCCACCATGGCCCCACCGGACTCGTCTTTGCTTCGGGCCGTGATGAGATGAGTTCACCCATGGCCCGCCGGCCTTCCTGTCCTAGGTGGGGAGAGCTGTGCATGCACGGCACATCTTAGAGGGAATACTGCCCGCGGCCTCTCCTCATTTTTGGCCGCTGGCAGGTAGAGCTCCAGCAGCAGCCCACATCCTTCTTTGGCTGCCAGCGATTTGAGCTCTGTTGGTTGGCTTACAGCCTCTCCTCATTCCGGCCTCCAGTGGGTTGGGCTCCTCCCCTGGCCTCTCCTGCTGCTACCTCCCCCCCCCCCCAGATGTGCTGCCACATGCAAATGCATGGTATGCACACCTGGTCACAGACCTGAGTGTACATTTATCTGCCTGTCAAATATTCCACCCTTCCAGTCACCAGCTTGGTCTTTTCCTCCCACCCCATCATTATCACCTCTAATTCTGTCACTCCTCCCCCCATTACCATCTCTAGTTTTCTTTCACATACTCTATCCCTTCTAGCTCTTTCTTTCTTTCAGATCCTTCTACCCTTTTTTTTTTTTTTACCAACTCTCTCACCTTTACAACTCTTGTGCCTTTTCATTGTCCACCATACTCAACTTCACCCATACAACTTGGTTCTCATGCATCCCCCTACCCAAGGTTTTACCCACTCTCCTCTCCTCAGTCAAGACCTGGACTTTTCACATCTGCTGTACAATCCAGTGGAAAAAGTGGCCAAACAACCCAAGTTTGCATTGCTGATTTCAAGGAGCTGGGAAATGTGTGGTAACCCCTCCTCATGCTCCTTCAGCATTCAACCTTCTTACTTCCCTAATATTTATCCCCTTTTGTGCCATCCCTTCCAAGCATTCATTCCATCTCACACCTCAGTCTCCTCTGCTCTGCTCGGTCTGCTCCAGTCTCACCACTTTTTCTCCTGCCCCCAAATGACAGGAGGGGAGTGGCTGGATGAGTTAGCACAGTGGCTCTTGGTGCTCTGCTTTAGCTCCTTCAGGCTCCTCCCCTCTTGTTCCCTGCATGCTGCTTGGGAGGAAAGAGGCTGGAAGAGGAAGGAGAGTCCTCTCTGCTGCATGAGATCTGGGTACATGCACCTTGAATCTGTGCCCAGCAGTGCCCTTGGAATTTCATTTTTGGAGCCAGGATGGGATGCGGATGCCTCAAATTATTTTTCTGTCATATGTCATAGGTTTGTGAGAAAGAGAGTATAAGCTTTTCCTGATGTAGTTAGGGCCACTCAAGAAAAAGAGTCTTTTTTGGAATTGAGGCCCAAAGTGGTTCATTTAGGTGCTTAATTTTTCATTACATTTCCCTTAGGGAAGGTAATTTTCAGAAGGTGCCCCCTGAGGACAAAGTAGTGCTTTACACAGTGAAATAGCCCTTTAGAAAACTGTGTGACAAATGCACACATAAAATTACCTGCATGCACACAGGGGCTGGAGTCTGGGAGGAGTTGGGACTTATATGCATAATTTTTTATTTTAACAAATATGCATGTACATTTACTCAGCAAAACTATGTGCACCAAATAGTATGCTCAAACTTTTGCTAGGATAATTTTTCAAAGCAGACATATGAGTATAATATTTTAGCGTGAATATTTTTGATGCAAGAAAGCATTCTTTCTCTACCCATTTTATAAACATGTGCACATATATTTTAGGCATGTAAAAATATATAACAGGTACACATAACTCTATGAAGAGGCAGGTATTTTATAAAGTATATGGGTGTCCTATTTTGAAAATACTTGCGCTCGAAATTGGAATTACCAGCTTGCCAAAACCTCCACTGGTTTACCCAGTCCTTCTCCAGTTCACCTATACCTTCTATTACAGGGCTTCCCAAACCTGTCCTGGGGACCCCACAGTCAGTTGGGTTTTCAGGATAGCCACAATGAATATGCATGAGATAAATCTGCATATCATGCAGACTCAGTATATGCAAGTTTATCTCATGTATATTCACTGTGGCTATCCTGAAAACCCCTAGTGGATGTGGGGTCCCCAGGACAGGTTTGGGAAGCCCTACTCTTCACTCTGACCCCTCACTAGTTCCCCCACACTGCAGACAACAGAAAAGTCCAATTTCAGTTGTGTGAGTCAATTAGTAGGAGTAAAAGTGTATGAATAAGTTTGATAATGTGAATCTCTCACAAAATATCATCTACCATTCATACTTTTGAATCCTGCCCCAGAATTCCTCCAGATTGCCTCCTTTTTCCCTGATAAAATGTACCTGTGAAACCAAAAATATGCCTGTATTCCTGACATTTATAAAATAGCCTAGGTGCATGTATTTTGCATGAAGCCCCTTTGAAAATTCTCTAAGTGTGTAATTGCATGTCAAGGTTCTCATTACATATTTTTCAACTTAAGAAAACAAATATATAACATTTTTCAACTTAATCAACTTTTTATATTCTTGAGATATAAATCTGTTCAGAATTTGCCTTTAATTTCTCTTTCATCCATACTTGTATACAGATTTGGATATCATCTTTGTAATTCGCTATGATGGAAGATAATTGGCTACCCTTTGTTTTTTTTTCTTTTTCTTCATACTGAATTACAGTGGTTGTTGTTTTTTCTTTCGTAATGAGATTTGATCCTTGCCATAATTTGAGAGCTAGATAGGGCCATTGACTACATACATTTTCTTTTTCTTGGGATTATTAGGTTTTCTTTTGTTTGTTGTATTTCCTTATATTCATCTCATTTCATTTCAAGAAGTTTCTTGGAACTGATTTGTTTAAAACTTAATAAAAATAAAAGGTAGTGAGGGAGAACATGGCCAGTTTATCCCTAGAATGCGTACATATTTCCTGCTATGTATCTCCTCTGCTTAATGCTCAATTTTTAAAAAATATGACATTTTTAATTGCTTGTCAGTCATAGAGAAACGGAAAGAGCAATATGCTGATACATAAAGAAAAGCATGCAATCTTTTACAAAGCCAGTGACATATAAGAAAGTCTTAAATTATCTAATCAATAATTTAAACTCTTCTTAAACTATTCTTGCAGTAAAGCTTAAATTCAACTCCCCGTGTGTTCCATAAAGCAAATTCCCACTGCATAGCAAAGCATCCTCTTTGAGACTCAATTAGAGAAATTTGCAGGCTACAGGGACATTGGGAGCATGGAAAGGCCTAAAAGATGGGATTGAATTGAAAGAAAACTGAACGGAATAAATTTCCCTCACCAAGACTTGCTGGGTGCCAGAGCCATTTCTAGCCCATGGCCAAAATGGCCTTGGCCATAGGCGCTATTCACCAGGGGTGCCGTCGCACGACAAGCATCAGCCTCCTCCTGCCTGCCCCAGCAGACAGCAGTGAAGATCAGCATGGCCTGTGGGACCGCGAAAAGCATCGGCCTCCTCCTTCCACTCCCAGCCCCCAACAATGAGATGCAGCACATCCCGCAAATCATCATCGGCCTCCTCCTTCCGCCCCAGCAGTGAGGAGTAGTGTGGCCCACGGGGCCCGACAAGTATTGGCCTCCCTCTGCATGCTCCAGCTTCCCTCCTCAAAGTCTGAAGTAGGAGCAGAATGCCTGGAGCCTAAAGGAACAAGGAAGAGTCTGGTGGGTCCCGAAGGCTGAAGGAGCAGGCTGCTGCTGCTGCTGCTGCTCCTTATGCTTCCAGAGAAAACAAAGAGCATGCTTGTGCGTGTGTGTATGTGTGTGTATGTGCGTGATCATGTGTGTGTGCGTCTGTGTATGTGTGTGCGCGCGTGTGTGTGTGTATGTGCGTACACGTGTGTGTGTGTATGTGTGTGTGCATGTCTGTGTGTGTGCGTCTGTGTATGTGCGTGATCGTGTGTGTGTGCATCTGTGTATGTGTATGTGCGCGTGTGTGTGCGTGTGTATATGTGCGTGCATGTGTGTGTGTGTGTGTATGTGCGTGCACGCGTGTGTGTGTGTGTATGTGCGTGCGTCTGTGTCTGTGTGTGTATGTGCATGATCGTGTGTGTGTCTCTGTATGTGCGTGCGCGCGCGTATGTGTGTGTGTGTGTGTGTGTATGTGCGTGCATCTGTGTGTGTTTGTGCGTGCGCGTGTGAGTGTGTGTGTGTATGTGTGAGCGCTGTGTGTTTGCATTTGTGTATGTGCGTGATCGTGTGTGTGTGTGTGCATCTGTGTATGTGCGTACGCGCGCATGTGTGTGTATGTGCGTACGCGCGTGTGTGTGTGTGTGTGCGTGTGCATGCGAGAGAGAGAAAGATTAGACATGTGAGAGAGTGTATGAGTTTGTGTGTGAATGATAACATCTTTGTCTCTCAAACAGAGATTGCTATTAGAACAATAGGGGGAAAGGCAGGCAGACATCGTAATGCCTGTTGCATGGGAACGTCTTCTTGCCTGGTTTCTTCAGTTGCTGCATAACATGGATTAAAAGCTTAGTGTCAAAATATTATGATTTTTCTAAACCTCATAATTATAGCATCTTGAGTTATGCTAGGCTTACCTCACTGCTAGGCTTCTGTTTCTGTCTTTCTTTTAATCTCCCTAATGCACTGGAATTATCTCTTCAGTGCAGGTCAATTATCGTATTTCAGAACAAGAAAACAAATTGATATCATTAATATGGTTCATTCATTCCTTTACTTAGAGGATTTTTTTTTCAGTGACAGAAATATACTGCTCTTTCAGAGCATCACTCCAGTACCGGTCCAATTGTTGTCTGCCAGTATATTCCAAAGAAATCCCCTTGAATTTTTTTTTTTTTTTTTATTATTCCTCCTGCTTTTCTCAGGGCTAGTATATTTTACAAAAAAGTTTTCTCTTCACAGGTCAGACCTTAAACAGGACTTTTCTCATAGAGATGAAACTGAAAGAAGCCCTTTGGTAAACAAGCACCCAATGATGATCACTTTCCAATGCCCAGACAGAGAAATTTATATATTAGCATAGTCACTTAGCAGGCGCATGCATGTTATAAAATCGGGGATCAGCGCACGCAAGGGGGTGCACAATTGTGCACCTTGCGCGTGCCGAGCCCGTGCTGAGCCGCACTGCCTTCCCCCATTCCCTACCCCCTCCACCCCACCTTCCCTTCTCTTCCCCTACCTCCCCCACCCTTTCCCCCCTATCTTTTCGGTCTTTTGTCACAAAACTTACTTCAGCCCTGGAGCTGAAGTAAGTTGCACGTGCCGGCCGACTGCCAGTGTGCGATCCCAGACACAGCGGAAAATGGCCGCTGTGCCAGGAGGCTCTGACCCTGCCCCTGGACCACCATGCCCCGCCCACACCCCGCCCCCAGACCGCCCCTTTAGTAAAGCCCACGCGTCCCGGGGCTTTATGCACGTCACCGGGCCTTTTGAAAATAGGCCTGGCGCGCGTAGCCTTTTGAAAATCTGGCCCTAAGCGTGCTCACTAGCTAAAGTTAAGCCCAACCCCAGAATACCTCCATTGATGCATTTATTTGTCTAAATAAATTTTGTAAGAACAAAATGTCATGCACATAAAATGTATGTGATTGATGGGTAGGGGGAGGAAATATTCAAACATCTGTTTCTGCATGGGTAACACAAAAAGTAACCTATAACTAGGTTTCTCAGTCATTTTGGCATACATTCAAGAACTTTTCTGCAGTGGCTCAACAATTTGTTTTGTAATTAGATCAGAAAGTGAAGGATGTTCTTGTTGTGCCTGAGTGGTTATTGTGCAAATCAGTATGTTACGATATCCCATACATACTTTACCTTCACCACTATCCAATATCTGCACCTTGAATATAGAGGTGTTTTGTTAGTTCTCTCTATAATATATATTTATAATATACTACACTTTTTTCTTTATTTTTATGCGATTCATTCATGCTTCCTTTTAAAATAAAAATAAAAAGGATTTAAACAAACTATGCCTTGTTTATAGATTCCCTCTTGTTTTTTGATTCAGATTCAGGACTGATACAGTACAGATAAGGAAAAGCAGTCTTCTCCTAGTGTTGTACCTGAAAGAATACTATGTTTATTGGTATGTTTCCTTGCTGATTTTGAAAAAAAAGTTTATTTTCAGATGTTTTAATAATGGGTATTATATTGGTTTCTTTATTTTTCTATATTTTTTTATATTATCTTCATGTTTTAGATATAATTTTTGTCTGACTTTATCACTCTTCTTTAGGGACCCTGGGCGCCAATTAATTATCTTCATGGTTAATCCGCCTCTGCTCATATTGCTTGATTGTTATGCTTTAGGTATGTAATCTGCACAATATTTTTAAGTCCCCTGATTTAACTGAATATTTTAATGTCTGCTAATCTGATTTAATGCATTTCGAAAATGAAAGTATACAGTTTTCTTTTCTATAAGTGCACCAGTTGTTTGGAGCCCTAAACATATTGGGGATTAATACTTATTTCTTCCATTATGAGAACAATGTATGGTTTTTAACCCTTGATGCAGGCATCCTTGCCAAAATACAGCCATGTTGGGTCTTGAATTTGAATGTATTTCATGTCGTTATAATTTTATATATTTCATTTTCTGTATTTATTTATTCATAACTGCTACTTTGTTTGTTTAGTTCATGGATGCGGTAGTCGTGCCTCTCTTTTTTTTAGTACCAACCTGGTTACTCCATGGCCTGCTGTGTCACTAGGTTGCATTTTTTTTTTATCTGCCCCTTGTTTTCTCCTTATCACCGTGCTGGATCGTGCCAGCCACCATCAACCTGCTGGCATTGACCCAGTTGGTTTCCAGAAAGTTCCAGGCAGCTGATTCCAATTTAGCTACCCTATGGCCTGCAGTATCTTTAGATTATGCTTCTTTCATTCTTCACCCTTTTATTTCTCCTCATCACCTCTCACCTTTAAGTCTTCTCTCAAGGGCATGAAGGCTGGGTTGTTAGCAATACTTCATCCCCCATTACTATCTATGCCCACTAAATTTACCCTAAGCATATTGAATTCTGTGACGGTACTGGTTTTAGGCATCTACCACCTTTTAAGCAAAGTAGTACTTTATCATGTTTTCTCTAAACCTTTCTGAAATAATTAATCCTAGATTTCTTTCTTAAGTGTACAGTAACCTGTCCTTCTAAATGATAAGTAGCAAAGGGATGTTTGCATCTCGAATGCATGCTTTTATACTTTTTATTACATTGAACCTTATTTTCCAAACCCTTGACCACGCTTTCAGTTGTTTCAGATCTCCTTTCATTTTTGTATAATCTTAAAACAATCATTTTTTCCCTCAAGTCTCTTTACAACTTTGCTAATAAAGATACTGAAAAGAACCAGTCCTAGTATTAAGCCTTGGGATACCCATCTGATCACTTTAGTTTCTTTAGAGTGATTTCCATGTATCACCAAACTTTTCATTCTGTTGCTCAACCAGTTCCTCAATAATTTACAACTTTCTGTTCTACTCCCATACTGTCCAGTCTGTTTACCAGTCTTCTCTGTGGAATACTGTCAAAACCCTTAGGGGTAGATTTTAAAAAGGTGTGCGCGGGCGTACATGTGCGCGCGCTACCCGGTGCGTGCACATGTACACCCGATTTTCTAACTTGCGCAGATTAGGACTTTTCAACTTGGAGAAGAGACTGCTGAGGGGGGATATGATAGAGTTGTTTAAAATCATGAGAGGTCTAGAACGGGTAAATGTGAATCGGTTATTTACTCTTTCAAATAATAGAAAGACTAGGGGGCATTCCATAAAGTTAGCATGTAGCACATTTAAAACTAATCTGAGAAAGTTCTTTTTCACTTAATGCACAATTAAACTGGAATTTGTTGCCAGAGGATGGGGTTAGTGCAATTACTGTAGCTGGGTTTAAAAAAGGATTGGATAAGTTCTTGGAGGAGAAGTCCATTACCTGCTATTAATTAAGTTGACTTGGAAAATAGCCACTGCTATTACTAGCAACAGTAACATGGAATAGACTTAGTTTTTGGGTACTTGTCAGGTTCTTATGACCTGGATTGGCCACTGCTGGAAACAGAATGCTGGGCTTGATGGACCCTTGGTCTGACCTAGTATGGCATGTTCTTCTTATGTACTCACTTTCTTGCCATCTCTTATTCTTGGCATGGCTATCCATTGTTGCTGTACCACGCCATGAATTGCAACTGATTTCATGGCCCATTCACAATTCCACTGTTCTGCTTGGCTTACTCCATGACACAAACATATACTACTGGACTGGTGGATCTGCCAGGTGCAGCCATATATCGACAGGAAGTGGCATCCTCCTCTCTGGTTGCTCTTCTGATTTTTATGTATTTCGTTGTTAAAATGTAAACCAGAGTGAAGGCCTACACTAATACTTCGGTATATAAAAGCCTATAAATAAAAATAAAAAAATAAATAATTGCCTGCATCATTCTCTTTCTTGAAGGCTTGTTTGAAAAGCCAGGTTTTGAGTTGTGTTTTGAAAAGTTTATGATTACTCTGGAGTCTAAGGTCAAGGGGCATGGAGTTCCATAATGTGGGACCGGCTAGAGACAGTGCACGTTCCCTAACTTGGGTAAGTCTTGCTGTTTTCACAGATGGAATGGGTAAAAGTGCTCTGTTTGCTGATCTTAAATTTCTGTGTGGGATGTGTACTCTAAGTGCTGTGTTCAGCCATTCTGCTTTTTCGTCATGGATAAGTTTGTGTATTAAGCACAGTGCTTTGAACTATATTCTTTGTTCTATGGGTAGCCAATGTAGAGTGGCAAGTGTATCTGTTATGTGATCTCTTTTGCTTTTTCCAGTGAGAATTCTAGCTGAAGCATTTTGTAAAATTTGCAGTGGTCTTACTGTAGTGTTCGGTAGGCCTAGTAGTAAAGCATTACAATAGTCTGTGCTGGCAAATATCAGAGATTGAAGTACAGTATGAAAGTTTGGCAAGGATAGTAATGGTTTAAGTTTTCTGAGTATCATGAGTTTAGCATACCCTTCCTTTACCTTTAGTGATATGTGTTTGAGGTTTAGTTCAGTGTCAATTATTACTCCAAGATTGCGAACTTTCTTGGCTAAATCAATTTGTTGGTTGCTATTGAGAAATATTGAAGTTTGTGTAATATTCATGCTTTTCCTTTCTAAGTGTATGAATTCAGTTTTGTCAATGTTGATTATCAGCTCCATTTGGTTTAATAGTTGCTTTATTATGTCCAGATACATCATGGCTAAGCCTATTGTTTTTTCAATAGTTTCATCTATTGGTAAGATTAATTGGATGTCATCAGCGTAGATGTAGTGTATGATTCCAAGTCCGGTAAGGAGATGGCATAGTGGAAGTAGATATATATTAAACAGCATAGCAGATAGTGCTGACCCTTGTGGGACTCCTGTTTTTAGGGTAATCTTTTCGGATAGAGTGTTTTTAATTTGAGCTTGAAATGTTCTGTTATTTAGATATGATCTGAACCATGTGATTGTTTTGTCTTGTAGTCTTATTTCTTCAAGCCTTTTAATTAGTATTTTGTGGTTCACTGTGTCAAATGCTGCTGATAAATCTAGTAATATCAGAATATACTGTTTTCCACTGTCAAAACCTCTTAGTATATTATCTGTTAGTGCGAATAGGAGTGTTTCAGTGCTATAGTGCTTACGGAAGCCGTGCTGAGATAGGTAAAGGATATTGTTATTATCTAAGTGCTCAGATAGTTGTTTTTGTACTGTTTTTCAATTAATTTAGCCGTTAGAGGTAAGTCTGATACTGGTCTGTAGTTTGCTAGTATTTGGGGACCCATGTTTTTCTTCTTAAGTATTGATTTGATGATTGCTCCTTTCAGTGTGTCTGGCAAGTACCCTTCTTCTAGGGAGTAGTTTATAATTTTTGCAAAAGTTGGAGTGGTGATTTCAGTAAGCTTTTTAATTTCCACTATGGGTAATAAATCTATTTGGTGAGGGGCGGGATTTAGTTGTTTGATCATGTTCTCGACCTGGTTGTTGTTTATTTCGTCAAATTCGGACCATAGTGTCACATCTCTCTTACTCATTTTAATCTCTTGTTTGGATGTCTTAGGTATTTTGGTTCACAGGTTCTCAATTTTATCATTAAAAAATCTAGCTATTTCATTGCATCTATTTTCGGGTACGTTATCCGGTGAGTTTGTATTATCTTTGGTAAGATTATCAACTACTTTGAACAGTGTTCTGGGGTTATTCATGTGTTTTTCTATCTTTGTGCTAAAGTATGTTTTTTTGGCTTCTAGAATTGGTTTTTGGTAGAAAGCTAGTTGTTTATGATATTGTGTCAGGTGATCAACTGATTTATGGTTTCTCCAGATTTTTTCTTTTTTCCTAAGTTTTTGTTTCAGCTGCTTAATGTGTTTGGTGTACCATGGGTTTTTTTGTTTTGATTCTTATGCGACTATGGTTTTTTGGGGGTTTATATTATCCACTAATTTTTTAGTCATGTTGATACAGGCTGTTGTTGCTGTAGTACAGTCAGGGTAATTAAATGATTTAAGTTCATCTTGTATTTTGTCTTTCAGTGTTTCAGTGTTAAATGGGGGGCGATAAGTGATGACCATTGGTTTCTTTTTTGGTATTTCAGTTGCATTTGCAAATGCTAATGTGGATTTAATAAGGAGGTGATCCGACCATGGGATTTGTATATAGCTTGTGTTTTTTTCTTCTTGATACCAGTCTTTCTGATTCTTTGTCCCTTTATCTGTACCTTGGGGTTTTTCCTGCCACGTTTTCTGCTTCGTTCCCCCTTCATGGTGCCTTAGGGTGCTAGTGCCACTTTTGGTATTACCTTGCCTTTTGTGATGCCATCAAATGTTCATATCACTATTTCTGGTTACCTCTTTTTGCACCTTGGGGTGATTTTTCTCCTCTTGCTGCTTGTTTGCCCCTTTCACAGTCTGATGAACTCCTGCCAATGTTGGAAGCGTGGTACCCCTTTGCAGAGCCTTAGGCTATTTTAAGCCACTTTTGATGCCACTTTACAACAATCTAAGTATCTTTCCTCTTTCTGATGATTTCTTCTCAAATGTTTCATTAATACCGATAAGAACATCACTATTCTGGAGCCCAGAATAGACTGCAATGCTTCCTCCATGGCTTTTAATGATAAATAAATAAATTAATGGAACTAATAAACAACTTTTTTTTTTTATTGCAATAATGAAACGAATTTGAGCCCCAACAAAACAAATGAAAAAACCAAAATTAATATTTTCCTTCTGCACATCCCTAGTAAATATTAGATCTTAGACAAAGTTGGCATTTCATCCTTAAATATAAACTAAGGTATTTATTGAACATTTCTCTAGATGACATCAATCTTATAAAGGTAAAATTAAAAAAACATAAATTCCTAGATCTCACACAATTGTCCAACAACTCCAATTGATTATGAACAAGCAGACTATCCTTATTGTATGATGCCCCAGCATTTTGTGAAGATTAAGAGTAGCAAAAGAACTTTTGAACCCTTTTAAACAAATCTCATACTCCTCAAGTTTGGACCTAGATTCAGAAGCAAAATTTCAGAACTGGAAACACTGTGTGAGTCAGGGTTAATCTAGCTTTGCAACCATCCTCCAAACATCTGCAACTGGCACATTGACCAAGTTCTTGAATATCTCCAACCTTACTAGGTATATCAGAGATAGTTGATGGAATTGGAAGCTGCAACAGGTTTTAACACCATAGTTGAATAAGGAAAGGCCCACTGTTCTTAAAAAACCCATCTCCAGTGGAGCAGGAAGACACCCCAGCATGATTAGATATATCATGTGGCAACTCAGCCTCTGAAGACAAACCTGTTGGCAGCTGAATATCACCTGGACTTAAAGAGACTCCCAGCACAGAAGCATTAAGATTCAAGTCACATAAAGGCTGCTCACAAGATCGATGAATATGCTTGTCCATAGGTCCTTGAATAACACCAATCGCAGGAGAAGATGTCAAAACTTGAGTTTTCCTTTTCCTTCCCATCTGGCCAAAGTACCACACCCCTTTTTGGGTGTGGCTTTGGCTGCACACTGGCAGCTTCACGCTGCAGCACCTGGATATAAATAGCAAGATAAGGGGGCAGTCTGATGACCTCACTCCCTGGCTCATCAAGCCAGGTAAGAAATATTGCATGCAGTACCGCAGCCAGTCAGCACAGTTTGGAGATGGTAGATGCAATGGTAGGGCTCACAGTGTTGCTCTTGATTCACACTGAATCTCCCCCCCACCCCCACAAGTTAGAAATTTTTAACGCACAGGAGATTATAGACTCACAGTGATTCCAGTGCCTCCAGACCGTCTAACTGCTGCACCTTTAAAGGTTGACACAGATGTGACATGATTCTTCTGCTAATAGAGAGGGCCTGAGACAAATGTGAAGGGCCATAGGCCCCTGAGACCCTCTCATAGCTAGGTCCCTGTTCTAGTGTATAATTCATAGAGTCCCATGGCCTTATCCACTCACATTTCTATACGTACATTCCAGTAGGGATGTGTATTTGTTTCAAACGAATGCTGAAAATGGGATAAGGCCATTTTCCCTGGCCCCTACTTACCCACCTCCAAGGTATTTCAGTGGTTGTAAAGGACAGGAGTGATGCCCACTTGTCCCTGCCTTGTCTGAGTTTCTTTACAAATGGAAGTGCCATCCTTCCTAAGCGACATCAAAGTGACATTACTTAGGCGCCTGTCTCAAGTGCAGCTGGCAACATATTTATGTACCCTAGGAGGCTCAGGGCAGAAGTGAATGGGTATTATTCCACAACAACCAGATCCCCATGGAAGGGGTAAGTGGGGACCGGGAAGGTCCCTGACTCCTGGCAATTTTTGTAAGGGGGGGAGGGGTTCAGCAGGGCCTGACTACAAGGTCAAAAACAATGGCAAGCAATACCCACAAAAAGGCCATAAATAACAATTTCCTAAATTATTAAAATACTGTTTTACTATGTTTTCAAACAAAAAAAATCTAATTTTTTCTTTGTGGTGGTGCACCTCAGCTAGAACAGCAAATCCTCAAGCCACTAGCCTATATTCTGAAGAATTCAGAGGTGTGCAAGAAGATACGCAATGGAATAAATTTCCTCAGAATAGAGATGAATATCCACAAGTTTAAAAGGAAAATGCCATGGGCTAAATAACACCAGATATTTGGCCATTTTATGCAGACCCACATTTTACAGAATGGAGTCCACAATGAATAATGCTTTGGTATTGGGTGGGTCTAAGCAGTGCCAAGGTGTTGTGTTGTCTAAAACTCTGGATGGTCACATGTTTTCTCTAGCTACTCGGATACATTAGGTTCTGATTAATTTCACATGTAATCTTGTAGCTACCATTTTCAGTAAATAATGTCTTTTCCCTTTTTAGTTCTATACTATTCATCTTGTGTAAATCAAACTCTCTTACTTCTGAATCTCTCTTGGTTCTTGGTTCTTTATTTTTTTTCAAGTCTCCCTCATCTGATTTTATTTTTTTTTTTCATTTTTCAGAGCCCTTGCTCTGCAGTGAATAGTAAATAATTTTTTTAAAAAATGAAGAGGATGATGTATGATCTGGGATACATTTAGTTGTTGGGTTTTTTTTTTTTTTAGGCATATCTGCATCTGACAGAGCTATTTCAAAGAATTATTTCCACAGCAAGGTCTGTGTCAAGTAACATGATAAAGTTATCTTAAAACATTCATTTCAAGAAGACTGTAACAAGTGCAAATGCAGAAGCTTTTTATAAAACCTGCAAATTACCAGTTTGATTTAAAAAGAAAATACAATTGCATTATTTGTCTGTTAAATTTATGTTTTAAAAGTTATTCACAATTGTAATGCCAACTAAATGCACATACAATAAAACCAGTTGCTGGGGAGTCTAAACCTTTCACTGGCCAGTTGAAAATGGTTGCGCAGGTGCTGAAGTGGAGAAGGCTCAGACGTGTTTCTGTACTAGAAGGAAAACATCTCGGCCTCCCTTACCTGGCTCCATCTCTCCCCCCCCCCCCCCCCCTTTCACAAAGTATAGCAAAATCTACACTAACCAAGATGCATGGGGAATAGTTCATGCCAGTAAATAAAATATGCTGGCTATCTGAGAACCCTCCTTGCCCTGCTCCAGGCAGCAGTCTGCAGGGAACAGGCGGTGAGGGGGCAATGCTGGAGTACACAAAGAAGAGCAGAGATAGGCTACTCTGCTCCCTAATCCAACCCCCTCCCCTCCTGTCGTTTCTCCCTCCCTTCCCTTCCTCTCCTGTCCTATCCTTTGTAGGTAACAGGAGTGGACAGAGCAGCACAAAGCAGAACAGAAAATAACTACTCTTCTCCCAAATGTTGATTAGTATTCTGTTTTAACCTTTATGACACAATTAAAAAAAAAAAAAATCCCATTGCTAGATGGCAATTAGTTGAGCGTTCTGGTTGGCTGAATGCTGGATAATGGGACTTTTACTGTAATTGGATTCTTCTGACTAGTAACAGTTCACTGGCAATCTCCCTCCAGTGAACCCAAATTTTGGAAAACATTTCAGTCCACAACTTGGATTAATGGTTCTGTAAAGGAGTGTATACCAAGACCCCCCCCCCCCCCTTAAAAAACCAGGACCAGACATTTAGTCAGGTACACCATACGGAGTGGCAGTTACTACTCTTAACAGTAAGCAAGGGAGTAAGCTTCAAGGAGTGGCAGTTACTACCAAAAGCAACTTGCTGGGCAGTAGGGATGTGAATCGTTTTAGGACGATTAAAATTATCGTCCGATAATTTTAATATCGTCTTAAACCGTTATGGAACACAATACAATAGAGATTCTAACGATTTATCGTTATAAATCGTTTAGAATCGTGAGCCGGCACACTAAAACCCCCTAAAACCCACCCCCGACCCTTTAAATTAAATCCCCACCCTCCCGAACCCCCCCCAAATGAGTTAAATAACCTGCGGGTCCAGCAGCGGTCCGGAACGGCAGCGTCCGGAACGGGCTCCTGCTCCTCAATCTTGTTGTCTTCAGCGGCGCCATTTTCCAAAATGGCGGCGAAAAATGGCGGCGGCCATAGACGAACACGATTGGACGGCAGGAGGTCCCTTCCGGACCCCCGCTGGACTTTTGGCAAGTCTCGTGGGGTCAGGAGGCCCCCCACAAGCTGGCCAAAAGTTCCTGGAGGTCCAGCGGGGGTCAGGAGCGATTTCCCGCCGCGAATCGTTTTCGTACGGAAAATGGCGCCGGCAGGAGATCGACTGCAGGAGGATCGTTCAGCGAGGGTTCCGGCGCCTCGCTGACGACCTCCTGCAGTCGATCTCCTGCCGGCGCCATTTTCCGTACGAAAACGATTCGCGGCGGGAAATCGCTCCCTGGACCCCCGCTGGACCTCCAGGAACTTTTGGCCCAGCTTGTGGGGGGCCTCCTGACCCCCACGAGACTTGCCAAAAGTCCAGCGGGGTCCGGAAGGACCTCCTGCCGTCCAATCGTGTTCGTCTATGGCCGCCGCCATTTTTCGCCGCCATTTTGGAAAATGGCGCCGGCTGAAGACAACAGATTGAGGAGCAGGAGCCCGTTCCGGACCGCTGCCGTTCCGGACCGCCGCTGGACCCGCAGGTTATTTAAGTCATTTGGGGGGGGTTCGGGAGGGTGGGGGATTTAATTTACAGGGTCGGGGTGGGTTTTAGGGGTGTTTACTGTGCCGGTTTTGCGATTTTTCGATTTTTCACGATTTTTCACGATTTTTCACGATATTTTACCCCCCCAAACGGCAACAATACGATTCCCTCCCCCTCCCAGCCGAAATCGATCGTTAAGACGATCGATGACACGATTCACATCCCTACTGGGCAGACTGGATGGAGCTTTGGTCTTTATCTGCCATCATTTACTATGTTACTCTGTTGCTATATTACTAAGGCCCAGCCCAGAAGGGAATCATGGTCCCAGGGTGATTCCTTCAGCAGGGGAATAAGAGAGCAGACCAGGAGGGGACAGGGAAGCCCTAGGGTGGAGGAAGGCAGATATCCTGCCGAGATGTGAATGTTGGATGTCTTGATTTATGCTGCTGAGATAACCAGGCTGTTTATGTTATTGTTCTGCTTCACTGTGACTAAAGCATTTTCTGTGGAGAAAAGCTGTAATCCAGACTGTTCTGTCCTCCACCCCCCTTCTAAAGCCTAAAACCACTCTCACGGCATCACATATGGTGGTTGCAGTGAAATTTCTAGTCTAAGCATCAGAATAGAAGAGACCATGATGGGAAAAAAAGGAGAACTTTTTTTCCTAGGGCCTCACTGCAGGGGCAGCCAGGAGTTACATATAGCAAGTTAAGGGGCTAGCTCAGCCTGGAGAGATATGGAAGGGTAGTAGGTTAGAGCTGGATAGGCTAGGGGGGGGGGGTTTCCCCCCTTTACCAGAGCTGAAGAGAGCAGCTTCTGTAGCACCAAATCACATTAAGTCAAAATAGAGCAATCACTAGAGGTCTTGACAAAGGGATAACATCAACTAAAGGCAGTGGTACAGAACCAATATGCCCAGCATTAGGTGCTACAAGAACAATTCAGTCAGCAACAGCTATTAAGGACCCAGATAGCACAAACACTATAAGCTGCTGTAGCACAGCCTACCCCACTATTGCCCATGGTATTTAAGATGGCTGCAGACGAGGATCCAGACTGCTTTAGTCAGTTTTGAGTGAACTGCCAGGCTGTCAGGATAGCCAGAGTGCATGTGAGCTACATACTTCAGAATCTACTGATAGGCAACAGCCAAGCTGCCTTTCAAGCTGCAAACCTTGATAAAAGGGTGAGCTATGCAGACATTAAAGCCGCCATACTTGAGAGAACTGGATTCATCCCAGAAGTGTACTAGCAACAGTTTTGGTGGGGCATCCTTCAGCCTTTTCTACCAGTTAAAAGATATAGATTCGAAATGGTTACAGCCTGAGGAGAAGACAGGTGCTGAAGTAGCTGAACTGAGCAGTTTGTGGATGGCTTGGACCCTCCTATGCAACAGTGGGCACATCAGCACCCAACGATTACCATAGAGGCAATCTTAGAAGCAGATGATGCTTTCCATCAGGCACACTTGGTGCCAGAATGCTTCAGATCATCTGAGAGACCACCACCAGGGTCACCGGAATGCCACAGTCAAAAAGCAAAACACCGGTAATGGGATCCAGGCCTGCCGCTCTGCTTCAGCTGTGGAGACAGAGAGCACTTCACCCGTGACTGCCCTTGAGCAAGCAGTGACCCTATAGATGTCAGTGGAAGGACCGCATATATTTGCAACTTTGTGAACACTACAGTCCTTGGTCGAGTTTTTCCACTTTTGTGATTCCGCTGGGGCCAAACAGCTCTCCATGCAAGCACTGATGATTCGGGATGCTTAAAAACTCTCATCTGGAGGGAGTTAGTAAAGAGAATACAGATCAACAAAAAGAAGGGTGTGACCCTCACCTGTAAACATGGTAACCAACGGCAAAAACTGAACAATCAGGTCCTACTGATAACCCAGCTGGACAGGCCAGGAAAGAAATGAGAATACGTCCCAGGCTCCCATACCTCATTATTCTGGGATGCAATTATCCAGAGTTTGAAGCTCTCTGGCCCCAGCTTACAATTAGCTTGACCAGTTCAGACTACAATGAGGCATCTCTCCTGGGGGCCTTCCTGTTAGAAGAGCTGATCTTATAAATCAGGGAACCTAAGATGTTCAGACCATGATGGCAGTGCCAAGGGAGAAAATTTAATCGGTTCCAGTACTCCATGATCATATAGCTCTGCCAAAAGGGGATGGGGGGAGAGTAACCCAGACAGTATTAGGACTGTCCAAAGGGAAGATGATCCAGTCAGGTCTGCCCAGGAGTAGACAGGAAGCCAGACTCTGGTCTGAGACCCATAATCCAGCTTACCCTTTATTCATATTGAAGAAGGAGGTAAAGCATTGAGCAGCCAGGGGAAATTCCAGAAAATGATTCCCCTGGTAGGGACAAGCACTTGATGTGTAAAAGTCAAGCTGAGGGGGAGGATATGGAAAGCCGTGTATACCAAAAACTCTTAAAAGACTAGGTTCAGAGGTTTAGAATGGGCCACCTTAAGGCAGAGTCCAGAAGGGAATCTTGGTCCCAGGGCATTTCCCTGAGCAGAGGATTAAGAGAGCAGGCCCAGAAGGAAATAGAGAGGCTCTGGGGTGCAGGAAGGCAGATATCCTGTCAAGACTGTGACTATTGAAATCTTGATTTATGCCGCTGAAGTAAGCAGGCTGTTTCTGTTATTGTTCTGCTTCACTGTGAATAAATAATTTTCTGTGGAGAAAGGTTATTCTGTTCTCCAGCCCCCTTTTAAATCTTAAAGCCACACATATGGTATCACAGGTTCCAATAATGCCAAATGTATTCAAACACAAAAAAAAAGGGTGTACTCAACAAGTTCAACTATTTCCATGGGCTTCCAAGGTAAATAAATAGTCAGTAGCAAAACCAAAATATCCTTAGCAGTACAAAAAAAACTCCTCAGCACATAAAAACAAAAAAAGTTTCCATACTGTGTCACACCAAGGGTCCACCAAGCCCAGCATCCTGTTTTCAACAGTGGCCAATCCAGGTTACAATACCTGGCAAGAGCCCAAACATTAAACAGATCCCGTGTTACTAAAGCTAGTAATAAGCACTAAGCAGTAGCTGGCTATTTCCTAAGTCAACTTGATTAATATCAATTTATGGACTTCTCCAGGAACTTATCCAAACATTTATTACACCCATCTATACTAACTGGCTTAATCACATCCTCTGGCAATGAATTCTGGAGCTTAATTGTGCAAAGAACAAAAAAGAATTTTCTCTGATTTATTTTAATTGTGCTACTTGCTATCTTCATGGGGTGCCCCCTAATCCTTATATTATCTGAAAGAGTAAATAACTGATTCTCATCTACCCGTTCAAGTCCTATCATGATCTTATAGACTTCTATCATATCCCCCCTCAGCCATCTCTTCTCCAAGCTGAACAGTCCTAAAATCTTTAGCTTGTCCTCATAACATTTCTGGCAGTTCAGGGCAGTTTATCAATAACAGATCAGTCACTTACTGAATGCAGGGCTGAAATAAATGAGACTTTCATAAGCTGCTCTCTTTGGTGTTGTTCCCAGGATTCATCTTAGGATCTCTTCCAAAAAAAACCTTAAACCTAGGAGGAGTGTTCTAGATTTGCTCCCTCCATGGAAAAATATTTCCATTGGTTTCTGCACTGGAGATCAAAACACACCACTGAAAAAGAACAAACTGGGTAGAAGGAAAAGCAGAGCAAAAGACATAAAGGGGTAGATTTTCAAATAGCGCGATTTGGCATACTTTTGTTGGCGCATCAGGCGCAAACAAAAGTATGCTGGATTTTAGTAGATACGCGCGTAGCCACGCGTATCCGCTAAAATCCGGGATCAGCGCGCGCAAGGCTATCGATTCCGTATAGCCGGCACGCGCCGAGCCGCGCAGCCTACCTCCGTTCCCTCCCCTCACCTTCCCCTCCCTTCCCTACCTAATCCACCCGCCCGGCCCTGTCTAAACCCCCCCCCTTACCTTTGTCGGGGGATTTACGCCTCCCGGAGGGAGGCGTAAATCCCCGCGCGCCAGCAGGCCGCTAGCGCGCCGGGACGCGACCTGGGGGCGGGTCCGGAGGGCGCGGCCACGCCCCCGGGCCCACCCCTAAAATGCTCCCGACATGCCCCGAAAACGCCGCGCGGATCGGGCCCGCCCCGACACGCCCCCCGACACGCTCCCCTCTGAAAACCCCGGGACTTACGCGAGTCCCGGGTCTGCGCGCGCTGGTAGGCCTATTGAACATAGGCGCACCGGCGCGCAGGGCCCTGCTCGCCTAAATCCGCCCGGATTTAGGCAGATTTAGGCGAGCAGGGCTCTGAAAATCTGCCCCAAAATCTCCCACATGGCTTACCTTTTCTAGCAGATATCACTGCTGACATCATCAGGGATTAAAGGCACAAACACATTGTTTACACCAGTGGTCCCCAACCCTGTCCTGGGGGCCCACCAGCCAGTCGGGTTTTCAGGATATCCACAATGAATATGCACGAGAGAAAATTTGCATGCCCTGCCTCCATAACATGCACATTTTCTGTCATGCATATTCATTGTGGATATCCTGAAAAACCCGACTGGCTGGTGGGCCCCCAGGACAGGGTTGGAGACTACTGGTTTACACCATCCACCACTGAAATAAATATAGTCCACTGTTCTCTATAGGTAGAGATTAAATAAGATTTAGGTACAAGTTAAGTGGTTACAATACAAGTGGAAGATGGACCAGTTGTGACTAGCATCGAACAATGTTAAATGAAGGCAGTGGCATAGCAAGAGTCTCTGGTGCCTGGGTCCAATACATTTGTGTTACCGCCCCCATGGCCCCCCCTTCCCACCACCACCACCACCACCATCCTCCTTGTAGAAATGCTTAAGGTCACAGAAACAGAAGACATTTCAGATAACCCTCTCTTCTCGCATTCTACCTGTGTGTGGCTAAATGAAAAAAGAGGCCCCCAGGTGCCCCTACAGCTCAGTGCTCAGGGGCTTAGGACCCCTCCACCTCCCCATCCCTCGCTATGCCACTGAATGAAGGGCCATTTTAATTACCCAAGGCATGTAAGTAAAAGTTTAGTTTTGCTCTGAATATATTTAAGGACATTAAAATTCATAGTACCTAGAGCATGATAGCTCATCTTATCACTATAAATGGTTATTTTGCCTTCAAAGACAGTTCAGACCTTGAGTTAGATTGAAAAAATGAATTCTGTATCCCTCGAGCCATTATGACATTCATCTGTTCAATTGGAAGACATAGATTGGCATGGAATCCGGATAGTCCTGTCTAACTTTGTGCTATTAGACTTTAATGCAATGGGAAAATGGTCATAATTTATACATGCTGATCCCTCTCGTCTGATTGGATGGGGGTGTCTACTCATTGCTTGCCACTCTGAACACAGAACTTGTCTTCAAATTAAAATATTGCACAGCAAAAATTATTACTGAGAGAATCTTGCCAACAAAAACACAAAGCCCCCTTGGATAAAATTTACCTTTACCTTTACCTTTACCAGCACATTTCATCCACCAATAATTTGCAGTTAATAATACCTCTTACTCATGATATTTGACAAATGTATAGTCATTTTTATTTTATATATTTATTTATATATATATATTTATATATATATATATATAAGATTTAATATTTATTGATTTACGTTTTATTGTTCTATTCGCCGTTTATTGTTTAATGTTATGCTGTACGCTTTAGTTCAATACTCTGTTTTATTGTTTAATGTAACGCCTTACTTGCGAAAGTTTTGTTTTATGGAAATCAACCTGATTCGATTATGTATATCGAGAAGGTCGGTATATAAAAACTCTAAATAAAATAAATAAATAAATAAAATGAATAGAAAAAGAGAAAATTAAATCACTGAGTGAAGAAGTGTCGTTGGTAGATGAATTACTGAAAGGATGAAGGACAATGAAAGTACTGAGGAAAATCCAAAACATAGAACTAAAATGTGCTTCAGTAACAGATGAAGATCTTAAATTCATATCACTCAATAATAAATTGAAAATAATTGTGGAAGCATAGAAGCTGTGAAGAAAACAGTAAGGAGAGGCACCAAAAGGAAACATTTTGAGAAAACCCGAAGTGGCTCTGTAGAGAATTGGGAAAGAACATTAGTGCAGTTAAAAACCCACCAACAAAAGAAGAAGTAGAACAGTTTTGGAGAAATTTTTTTATATGAAGATCCTGCACAGCATAACAGGAAAGCAGAATGCTTGCCCAGCATACAGAGGAGTAGAAAACAGGCAAACCTCAAAACTATGGAATGGCCTGAAGTTACAGCAATTGAGCTAGAAGCCAGGATAAATTGAGCCTCAAATTGAAGTACCCTGGCCCTGATGGAATGCCCAACTTTTGGCTCAAATATTTGACCTCTCTCCACCAGAATTAATTCCAAATTGCTAATAATATTTGGCACTTCTCCTGCCAAAGGGAGAGCCAAATAATGTCCTCAAATAACTTGCTTGCCTACAATCTATAAGTTGTTCACTGCAATCGATGTAGATAGAATATATCATTACATTGATTCTAATAAAATTTTGGCAATAGAACAGAAGGGTAACAAAAGAGGAGCATAGGGATATGACTTAATGTAAAACACCAAAATGCCAATAACTTCACTGTCAGTACCAGAGACAATACTAGAAGAGTGAGCAATAAATACAGAATGATGCATGGTGTAATGGTAGTAGAATTAGAATTTGTATTTACTGTTGTGTTGCCCCAGAAAATGTATGAATATGACCTAGAATACGTTATTTGCTGTTGTATTGACCTAAATTATGATGTTGTCCCAGAATGTGAATGTTGACTGAGCATAAGAATGCTGATTTTGTAAACCGTTATGATCTACTTATGGAACAATGGCATATAAAATGCCTAAATAAATAAATAAGTACATAAAAATGGAAACAAAGATTAGCTGAAGCTGAATAAATCCATTATGACCAGCTGTATGCATAGTCAAAATCTCAGTAATACATGGATTAAATATAATAAAAGCCTTTGATAGTGTACCACACTCTTGGATTATAAATTGCCTTGAATTATATAAAGTGAATCCTGTACTAATTGAGTACTTTAAGTTCACTATGAAAATATGGCAGACTGCACTCCATCCGAATTATGAAGATGTACAATATGCCATCTCCAATATTAAGATCCAGTGAGGAATACTTCAAGGAGATTCTCTGTCACCACTTTTGTTTTGTCCTGCATTAAACCTATTGAGTGCTCTCATTAAATCCTTGGGTTATGGAATTAGCCCTAATCCTAGAGCAACTAATCCCCTACTATTGGTATCTCACTTACAGGCCGATTCAGAAAAACACGCGGGAGAGCGGGCAAGCGCCCGTTCTCCCGGCGCGCGCACAGGCCACTCTCCTGGGCGTGCGATTCAGGAGGGTGGCCTATGCAAATTAGGGACCACGGTAAAAGGAGGCGCTAGGGACACTAGCGCGTCCCTAGTGCCTCTTTTTTGACAGGAGTGACGGCTGTCAGCGGGTTTGACAGCAGACGCTCAATTTTGCCGGCGTCAGTTCTCAAACCCACTGACAGCCACGGGTTCGGAAAATGGATGTCGGCATAATTGAGCGTCTGTCTTCCAACCCGCGGGCCGCGGGCCGATTTTTAATTTTTTTTTTAATTTTTTTTTTTTACTTTTGGGGCTTCCGACTTAATATCGCCATGATATTAAATTGGAGGGTGCACAGAAAAGCATTTTTTACTGCTTTTCTGTGCACTTCCCTGGCGCCGGGAGAAATTAACGCCAGCCTTTGGGCAGGTGTTAATTTCTGAAAGTAAAATGTGCGGCTTGGCCGCACATTTTACTTTCTGTATCGCACGGGAATAAGTAACTAATAGGGCCATCAACATGCATTTGCATGTTGCGGGCGCTATTAGTTTCGGGGGGTTGGGCACACATTTTCGTTACTGAATAAGGGGTAAAGCTAGCACGTCGAAAACGCGCGTCCAAATGCGGGTTAACAGTGCGCTGTATCGGCCTGTTACTGTTTGTTGGTTATTTAAAACTCTACTGATCTTCTGGATGCTCATTTAGCAGAACTTTGTGTGGTGAAGAGTTTCTCAGATAACATCAGGATGACATTTGGCTTGAACAAATGTGCTAAGGCAACTTTCCTTAAAGGAAAATTAAGCAAAATTGAAAACATCTCCTTGACTGAAGATTGCAATATGAATGATCTGGAGCAGGAAGGTATAAATATCTAGGAGTTGAGGAAGATGAGAAAATTCAGCATAAAAGAAAAAGAAAAAAGATCAGTAAAGAATACTGTAGGAGGTTGAAGCTGATATTGAAGAGTGCTTTAACAGCACAAACTAAGATACAAACTATTAACTAGCCTGCAATTCCTGCATTAGCATATAGTTTTGGAATAATAGGCTGGCCTCATAAATATCTTGAAGAATTGGATATAAAAACAAGAAAGCTCTTCTATGCCCATCAGGTAATTTATAAGAACCAGTGTATGCTGAGACTGTACATCCTAGAGCTGAAGGTGGCATGGGTCGTATTGAAATTGAGCTTCCATAGTAGGCCTTCAGGAATTCTTAATGGCATCAATGAACCCAAACACTAAAACAGTGCAGAAGTACAAAAGTGAGCAAGCATCCTCAGTCTCAGTCCTTAAGATGAGCTGAGCCAATCTTTAACCTGGATTGTCCTCTGTTGGAAACAGGATGCTGAGCTTGATGGACCCTTGGTCTGACCAAGTAAGGCAACTTCTTATGTTCTTTATTCTTATGTTAGGACAGTCATTCCAGCAAATAGAGAGAATGGCTGAAAATCCACCAGTACACAAAGGAAACGAAGCTACAGAATTAACAAAAGAAGAGAAAAGCTCTTTAAAGAATCAGATCAGCAAACAAGGAAAGATAATCAGAAGAGACATAACTACAGTGCAAAGAACAGAGAGCTACTTCAACAAATCTCACAAGGATCAAGATCTGACACAGCAATGGTTGAGGAGAGGTGAATTCAAGCCTATGGATGTGAGATTGGTAATTGCAGAACAAGATAGTGGACTATGGACATAGAAAAGACTGGCAAAACGTACAAATGCCAATTTTACAGAATAGAACTGGAAAAGGTTAAACATCTCGTCGCTGGATGTGATATGCTGTCAGAAAATCTGTATACAGAGAAGTACAACAAGGCAGCACAGCTTATGCTTTGGAAGCTGTATAAACATTTTAACATCAATGTGCCAAACAAACAATGGGAGCATAATCCTAAAAGAATAGAAGAGAACAAAGAAGTTGTGATCACCTGGGACATTCCTATTCCCATTGACAGGAAGATTGATGCACAAAACACAGATACACAAGAACAGCATTATTAATAGAGAAGTCAATACCCTGTGACTATTCTATGGATCGTATGGAGAAAGCAAAGATGCTTAATTACCTAGAGATGCAATCAGAGGCTAAGAACATGTGGCTGAAAGATAGAGTAAGAATCCCAGTTATACTGAGTAACACTGGCCTGATTATGATGAATTTCCAAGCACACCTCGATATATTGCCATTAAAAATGACATCCTATAAATTCCAGAGGAAGGCTCTCCTTGGCAAAATGTGAGAACCAAGAAGGGCATTAGCAGTAAATCTGAGAGACTGAAATCATCCCCAATATACCATGGCATATGATAATGGTGTAATGCATGCAATAAATACCGCATCACAAAATGCGTATTTAAAATTAGTAGTCGAGTGGGAGGAGTAAATGCAAAGGAGGGCTGGTTAATGTAACGCCTACTATCACAGGATGAAATGCCAGAAATAACAACACCTTTTCTCTGTGCATTGCATTATGGGATTTTATCACAAATCCCAATTCGGGAGAGGAAAGATAGAGAGATAGAAAGAGAAAGAGAGCAAGCCTCTGGGAGGCTCACTTGTATTTGAACTTTCTATACTACTGTAAGAGGGGGGCATTATGAACTCTGTGTGAGGTTTGTAGGGTGGGTTCTGGTGAGCAATTTTACATGCACAGTCATACGTATGAACAGAACAGTTACCGATATGTCGGTATGTAAAGAATAATAAACTATAAACTAAAAACTATAAACCATCAGTGAAAATTTTATGTAATTTGGAATGATGAAGGGTAAAAGAAAATTAGATTTGTACCATGTTCTCTCTACCTAGCTTGATGCTCTCGCTATCTAGCTGCAATCAAGGCAGATAGAGAGTAAAGTGTACAAATGTACTCTTCTTTTACCTTTCATCTCTCCAAATCACATTAAATTTTCACTGATGGTAACGTACATATGTATGACTGTGCATGTAAAACTGTCCCCCAGAACCCACTCCGCCCCACACAAACCTCACCCTGAGTTACTAGTGGCCCCTCTTACAGTGGTATAAATAGATAACTTTTTTTGTGAGTCTCTCTCTCTCTCTCTCATTAGTCTTTTTCTTAATAGCAAAATGATGAATCTAGGCCTAAATATGCAGAAAATAAAAACCTTGTGGAGAAACTGCCCCAAAGATCATGGCTACTACCTTACTCAGCCTTGATTCTCTGCAGTTGAACACTAAACAGAATTTGCATGCTAATGGTTATGGAGGGCAATATTCAAAGGCCTCTCTAAAAGCAAAAAAAAAAAAGAAAAGCATTTTCTCTGTGAAAATCAGGCCTTTTATCATACCCAACCTGCCTGCTGGTAAAAGTGCAAATGTGGTTGACCACACAAGTATTTTCACCCATAGACCGTAAAGTAATCACGGGGGCAGGTGATTAAACATTGTGCATAGTTTGAATTATTGAAAACTATGGGGTAGATTTTCAAAGAAGTGCACAAGCATCCATATGCGTGCACTTCCCAGCGTGCACGCATGGACACGCTGATTTTATAACATGTGCGTGCCAGCACATACATTTTATAAAATCTGTGGTTATTATAAACCGCGCTCGTATGTGTGGGCGGCACACACAGGGAGACCTAACCTTAGAAACATACGTGCGGTGACGAGATCGGGCCTTTCCCAGTTCCCTCCCAGTCCACTCCGCTCCCTCCCAGTCCGCTCCTTTCCCAGTCCCCTACCCATACTCCCTCCCTCTTCGCCTCTCCTCCCCAACTCTTAAACCCCTAAGCCTTTTATGAGAGGGCAAAATGAAGAATGCTACTTATATCTGTTATGAATATTTATAGAAGGTGGAAGAATTGAGAAGACTCCATTGTTTGAAATAATTGTGGAGCTACCACCCAGGAAAAAGATCTAGGCATCATAGTGGATAATATTTTAAAATTGTTGGCTCAGTGTGCTGCAGCAATCAAAAAAGCAAACAGAATGTTAGGAATTATTAGGAAGGGAATGGTTAATAAAATGTAAAATGTCATAATGCCTCTGTATCGCTCCATGGTGAGACCACACCTTGAATTCTGTATACAATTCTGGTCGCCGCATCTCAAAAAAGATATAGTTGTGAAGGAGAAGGTACAGAGAAGGGCAACCAAAATGATAAAGGGGATGGTACAGCTCCCCTATGCGGAAAGGCTGAAGAGGTTAGGGCTGTTCAGCTTGGAGAAGTGACAGCTGAGGGGGGATATGATAGAGGTCTTTAAGATCATGAGAGGTCTTGAATGAGTAGATGTGAATTGGTTATTTACACTTTCGAATAATAGAAAGACTAGGAGGCATTCCATGAAGTTAGCAAGTAGCTCATTTAAGACTAATCGGAGAAAATTCTTTTTCACTCAATGCACAATAAAGTTCTGGAATTTGTTGCCAGAGGATGTGGTTAGTGCAGTTAGTGTAGCTGGGTTCAAAAAATATTTGGATAAGTTCTTGGATGAGAAGTCCATTAACTGCTATTAATCAAGTTTACTTATGGAATAGCCACTGCTATTAATTGCATCATTAGTATGGGATTTTCTTAGTGTTTGGGTAATTGCCAGGTTCTTGTGGCCTGGTTTGGCCTGTGCTGGAAACAGAATGCTGGGTTTGATGGACCCTTGGTTTGGCCCATCATAGCAATTTCTTATGTTCTTATGAACCGCATTTTTAAAAGACATTGACAAAGTGGAGGAGATTTCAGTCTAGTTGAAATAATCATACTTCTTAGCATTTCCTGATATTCTCTGGCACATGTATTAGTATTTCTATTGTTTCTTGGTTTTACATGTGGATTTAGAGGTGCTAGAAGTAATGATGAATGTGTGTGGGTTATAGTTATTTTTTACAAATTGGGTATATTGGGATGACATTTCCAGCATTACAATTATAGGATATTTACAAATTGTATATTATGTGATTATATATGTACATCTTTTAAAGTATCACAGCCAGACTGAATGTTGCCCCCTTAATATTTAACCTGTAAATTGTCAACGCTTTCAAGAAATTCCAGACAAATTTCGGAGTAAGCGTTTCCTCATCTATGAACTTCTCTTTCAGTATTTGTGAGAGCTGTGTATTTTACCGCTTACATGGGAATAACTAAAGGATCAATGGATTTTTTTATTATTTTTTTTTAATTTCTTCTTCTAATTGACTTATGAGATGGATGTGACCCAGTACTAGTGATAGAGTGCAGATTATCATCTGCGTGGTCATTAGAAATGGCAAGACGATGTTACCAATACTAGATGACACTAAATGCTGATTTGCACTTGAAGAAAAACTCAAATCGAAGCACTTTCACATACAGTGGCAACATTTAAACCATTTCAAGATCCTGATTGTAATCCACTTTAACCCTCAAAAAAAAAAAATCCCACGTGAACAGGTGATCAACGTATCATTAAGAAATGAGCATCTGGAGTATTTGTTTTTGAAATCTGAGTCTTTTGCACTCTGCATTTCTGTGAGTTTTCTCTCGTTCCACTGTGCAATTAACAACATGTCAGCGGAAGCAGAGGCAGCGGACAGAAGGTTCATGTATAATGAATCTGTGTTCAAAAGACCTATAAACCTCAGAGACATTTCCATAAAGACGGCAATGAGCACAAATTTATCATGCCCTTATGCCTTCAAGCTAGTTTTCAACAAACACACTACAAGCATGATAAATGCAATGCAATAAAATGGGAGAAATGTTGAATGATTTTAATGTAGAAGCATAAGGCGTTTTCTAGTTTCAGATAAGCAGATAATCATATATGTTGTTTTTGTCTTTGTATTTGAACACTGAAGATGCACCCTAGTGCAAGTAATTAATAAATTGGAGAAGCCAAAAGTGCAATACTTCCATACACACATCTATAACTAGGTGTAGGTTGATGGGGTCCAACCAGAGCTCTTGAAAGAGGTTTTTTGCTCTCACAGATTGAACAGAAAACAGCAGGAAGTGTTTCCATCTTATCTAAAGATTTATTTATAATCAATGCCATAGAAGCACAGGTAATGTTGGAACCACAGAAACAACCAAAGAGAAAACAATATCTGAGTTCTAACCAAACACAATAAAGCCAGTATTCAAACCTGTTTGTCTAGCCAAGTCAGACTTAGCTGTACAAATGGATAGATTTGAAAACCCTGCCACACTGACCAGCCGTGAGATGGCCAGATAACTTTTTATCCAGCTAAAAAAATTATCTGGCTAGATCAGGGATAGGATGGGGGTACTCCTGATGGATCTGGTTATTTATTTAATTTATTTAACATTTTTTTTTATACCGACCTTCATAGTAATAACCATATCGGATCGGTTTACATAGAACAAGGATATAACTGAGGCAATAAATAAAATAGTAATTAACAAGAGAAGAATAAGGCAAAGTTACATTTAACAAGGAGTAAAAACTTGGGAAGCTTAAAGCTGGAAGAAAGGAAGGCAGAAGGAATTATAACATAATACAAAAGGAATTTAAGTTAGAGCATAATATGCTTTAATCTGTGATTGTTCATCGTTCAAAAAGGATAGTGGACCTCTATCCTCTACGTCCATGAGAACTAAATATGATTAGAGATTGTCTGGGGGGGTCATCGAATGCTTGATGAAATAGCCATGTCTTGAGTTTTTTTCTGAAAGTGGTTAGGCAAGGTTCTAATCGGAGACCTGAAGGAATGTTGTTCCATATAGCTGGTCCTGCTATTGAAAAAGCTCTGTCTTTTGTAGAGGAAAGGCGTGAGGCTTTGGTGGGGGGGAAATTCAATGTGCCTTTGTGAATCTCTCTAATTGGTCTGTTGGAAGAGTGTAATTTGAAGGGGATTTCAATGTCAAGATGGAGTTGATGATGGATAGATTTGTGTATTATGGTGATTGATTTGTAGAGGAATCTAAAATTTACTGGTAACCAATGTAGTTTTCTGAGGATGGGTGAAATGTGATCACCGCGGATGGTGTTGGTTATCTGGCTAATCTCTAGATTCATCAAGCCATGATGTATTTTCACAGGAGGGATTCCACTATCTGCTACAGAAGGGAGGCCCTTAGGAGGGGATCAAGTTGGGATCGCTAGGAGAGCGATCCCAACTTGAGGGGAATATGTGCCCTTGGGCCTCGGCACAAGACAGCACCGAGGGTTGGTGAGGCATGTCCCAGCATGGACGAAGACGAAGTCTGACCCTCTGCTGGACCTGCATGCTTCTGGAAGCCAACAACACTATGTTGGTAAGTGAACAGTCCTCTGACCGTTCCCAGCCCTTTCGGACCTGCTGCTAGGTATCGGCAAGAAGCAGCAGGCCGGACTGAGGATGAGGGCAGATGGAGGCCTTGTGACAAAGAAGACTCAAGATGAAAGAATAAGACTCTGGAAGTGGATGAGGATCTTGGAAGACTCTCGACGAGACAAGGAACTTGGAAGACTCTTGGATGAAACAAGAAACTGGGAAGGTTTGGACATTGGCATTGTCTCTCAGAGCACCCTACACAGTCCACCCGCGGGACTGGTCACAGACCACCCTGTCCCACTGCGCGCCTTACACAACCTGAAGAGGCTGGTCACGGACCACACGGAGAGCAGGACAAGCGCAGGAAGGGAATCCAGCTGAGACGAAACTCCAATGACGGGAACAGGAACCGACGGGACGGATTTTACCCCAACAAGATGTCATCTGGAGAACCAAAGGAGCTGGAGGGTCAGGAGGACTCGGAACGAGCGAAGGAGGAGTGAAACCTTGGAACATCAGGAAGTGGAACATAAGGAAACCTGGAACATCAGGAAGTGAAACATCAGGAAGCCTGGACTGGGAACCTCGGAACATGAAGACATGGAACATCAGGAAGTCATGAACACAGGAAGCAGACGAGACATGGACCTCCAACGAAGAACGAAGACCTGACGGAGCACTGGAAGACGAGACTTCCAGGAGCAAAGTAACTCCAATGCAAGGCAGAAGTGTTAGAGAAGCCCTTTTATAAGGCTGAGACAGGAAAACAGTCATCAGGTGGGGCCCAGCACAAATCCGGCCATGGGCCCTTTAAATCTTGTAAAGAGACGCGGCCCGCGCCTTAGGAAGAGGAAGCAGGAAGTTGTGCAGGACCATGGCCAGTGGCCATGCTGCTGCTAATGCTGAAGAGCAGGGCGGGGCTGAGGAACAGGCCCAGTGTTGTCGGCAGCTCTCAAGCCGCAGAGGGCAGACTGAGGAGCGGCTCCAGCCACAAGGAAGACCAGGGGACTGCGGCCTCCAGGCCGTGGGGCAGGCAGAGAGAAGGTAAGAGGCTGCCCAAGAGGGCAGAATCACAACACTATCGTGTGGGGTATCACCGCAATAGTGGGGCCTCTCTCTCTAAAACGTGTTGAAGCTGTATGGCACGTTCTTTTGTGTTGCAGCCAAAAACCGTGTCACAAAAGAACGCGGCAGGGGGACACTATTGAGCAGCGCTGTAAGATGGCTGCTTGAACCATTTGCTCCCTCCAAACATCTCTCTTAGAGGCATTTCTACCGCTTTAACCCAAGCATAAATTGCCAGAAAGCTCCTTAGCTGCCGGGGGAAAGAGCCAGGATGACTACAAGAAGGAAAACCACCAATCTTAAAACAGTTTTCCTTTAGTAAAATTGTCGATGATCTTCCTCCTGACGATGAGTCGAAGGCCCCGCAGCAGCGGGGAGACTTACAGCACGGAAGAGCTTAAGTACTATATCAGACCCTCTCAGTGACCAAAATGTGGGCGTGCTCCATCCGGATTTGGCCCACTCCGTGCTGAAATTATAGCTTGGTTCGTAGAACTTCGTGCGGACCTCAAAAATCAATAAAACTGAGATTCTGCGAGTATGGAGGAAACAAAAGAGGACCTGAGCCACGATGGGGACACACGTGTGGATGAACTGGACCTGCGGGAATTTTAACCAGAGTGCCCATATTGATATCGTTAAACTAGCAAATTGAACCCAGTTTACCTACTGAGATGGAAAGCAATGGGCAGAAAAAAATTGAAGACCTGGAGAACCTCTCGCGAGACAGCTCTAACCTCCGTATTCGGGGAGTACCTGAATCGGAATCAATATAACTGATTGTATGACAACCGCGGTGGCCATTTGCACTGATCTCCTCTCCTCCGCGCTCAGGGACCCTTCAAAAGTAATGCATCTGCCCCCCCGCTGATAGAGCTGGAACGGACCCATCGTGCACTAGATCCTCGGCGTGACAATAAACCCCGGGACTTAATCATAAAGTTTTAAACTTTAAACAGAGGAGGAAATTATTATTTTGGCAAGAAACCACCCCCGCGGGAAATGGCATGATCTTGAACTGTCAATTTACAATGATTTGGCACCGTCAACCCTGCAAAAAAGATATCTGCTGCGAGAGGTGACTGTGGCCTACGGAAGGAAGAATAAAATATAGATGGGCTTTCCCATTGGCTCTACTCTTCAGCAGAAAGGGGTCACTTATAAAATAAAGTCGATAGAGGATGCAGCCCGCTCCTTTACAGAGGCGGGACTCACGTATGCGTTTGTGGGGTCGCTGCTCCTGCATCTTCCCACACAATCACGGGATTCGACCCCAAGATTGTGTGCACAGCTTTCCATAGCGGCTTCGCAGCCTAGTAGCCTCTCACTGGAAATCAGAAAACACATTCTAAATTACTGAGATCAAGGAACGACTTCATTATTACTACCATTTGGCCTCTTTGACAGCTACTAAACATAATCAAATGGCTTCCTTTTTAAAAACTTGGAAACCTTTTGTGGATTATATCACTCGTTTATGATACCTTACTGGGATAACTGGTATTTTTTGGGACCAAGTAGTATTGGGACCTTTATTGCTCTGGCATGTTACAACAAAAAAAACAAAATTCTTCACAGGTTAGTTGGACCATATGGTAATGGCTTATAGAAGAGAGAATTGGATTGCCTATATATATATATATATTTGCTGTATTATTGTTGTATTTGTGTTCTAAGTATCAATTGCTTATGCAGTGCTGTACTCCGGTACATGACTCTATCATGTGGGGAGAGGGAGGGGGGAGGAATAGGGGTGGGGGGGTTGAAGTAATTTCCTTCTGTTATCCGCAATTATTTGTATGTTATTCTTTCATGTGCGCTTGTTATACTTCTTCAATTTGCACCTGTTTGGAATGTTGTTACTGTGTAAACCTAATAAAACTTTAAATTAAAAAAAAACAACAAAAGAACGTGGTGAATGGCCCTTTAACATGATGACAGCCCCAACCTCAGAGGACTGCCATCGCCTTAAAGGGATGCTGGCCCCAAGCAAAAAAAAAAATGTGGCCAAATGGAAGGTTGAACAGGGGTCATTGCTGACCCCTGTTTCAACCCAGGGCCATTTGTCGGTGGATCTGACTCCCCCAAAATAGAAAAAAACATTTAAATTATGCACACCACAGTGGCCCTCTGAAGTCCAAGACCCCAACCTCTGCCTCCAAAGTACCTCAAAGCTCACCACCCCCAAAAAAGTACAGTACCCCCACCTCCTCCAGAGCCCTCCTTATTTTAAAATGGATCCTGCATCAGGGATGGATGCACTCTCACACCGATCTGGTCAGCGCCATTTTCCAAAATGGTGCCAACTTGACCTTACCTGGATGGAACGTTTTGAACAAGGCTTCTCATCAGTACCCTCACCTGAATACGTTAGCCTCATATTGGAATGCTAGGATGGGAAGTACCTGGACTCCTGCTACATTGTCTGGCTATTTCAAAGCACTGCACCATCATAACCCACATCAGCGTTTGAAGGAATTACAATTTCGAATACTTTATCACGCTATTTGTGATGACGTATGTCACTTTCAAATGAAACGCTTAACTTCTCCAAACTGTATCAAGTGTGGGAAAGAGGAGGGCTCATTACTCCACAGACTGTTGTTTTGTGATACTCTGATTGGTTTTTGGTTGAAGGTGCTGGATGATATCGGCAAAAGTACTGGGGTTCAAGTGGCCAAAACAACGGAGGTTCTGCTGCGTGGCCCTCAGTTACAGCAGTCTTCCTTGAATAGATTTGGACGGTGTGCTGTGTTGTTGGCTTGTCGAACCATACTGGCTATCTGGGTGGACACTACATCCCAACCTTCGGTTCAAGCCTGGTATCAACGGATGACGCGGATTATGCAACTCGAGTGGCTCGACCAAACTGTGGGACAGCGAAAGGTTGATAAGATTTACTGTAATTGTTGGACCACATTTTTTTACATATTGCCTATAGATATGCAAAGTAATTTGTGTTCTACCAGTTATAAGACAACATGGTCCTAATCTCCACCTTCTGTGTCAAGCTGGTCACTCAACATTTCATTCTACTGGCCTCTTCTCGGTCTCTGGGGTGGGGGGGCAAGGCGAGTGTTGAATGCAATTGATAGAGAGGATGAGTGGGATGTCTGGTGGATGGATGGTTGAGTGAGCCTATATCTGCATGTCAGGCCTATTTTTCTATATCTGTTATGTACTGATGATTACATATGTCTATGTTGATGTGTTCTTGTCTTTTGGTTTTGGTTGTACTGACAATGCGCTGCAGGTTGCGGTACATGGAAAATGTTAATAAAAATCATTTTGGCAAAAAATAAAAAAGATAAGGGGGGCTCTGCAGGGGGTGAGAGCTTTGAAGTACTTTGGGGAGGCCCAGGGTGGTATTTAATTTGGGGGGCTATGGGGTGCATGGTGAGCTTTGAGGTACTTTGAGGGGCAGGGGTGGGGGTCCTGGACTTCAGAGGGCCATTGTGGTGTGCATAATTTAAATGTTTTTTCTATTTTGGGGGAGTCAGATCCACCGACCAATAGACCTGGGTTGAAAAAAGGGTCAGCACTGACCCCTGTTCAACCTTCCCATTTGGCTGCATTTTCTTGGGATAAGGTCCAGGGATCTGGACCCAATCCCCAGACCTTATTCCAGTCAGATGGCTGGGGCAAAGTCAGGTTGGCACCATTTTAGAAAATGGCGCTGACCAGGATGGATGCAAAAGTGCACTCATTCCTGACACGGGATCCATTTTAAGATAAGGGGGCTCTGAAAGGGTGTGGGGTGGAGGGGTGCTGTACCTTTTGGGAGGGATCAAGAGGTGGGCTAATAGGTAATTCAGGGGCTAGGGGGGGTGGGGTGAGCTTTGAGGTACTTCAGGGGTGAAGGTGGGAATTAAGTCATATCAGGGAGGCTGGGGCCTGAGGACTTCTGGGGGGGGGGCACTGCCACGTGCATAATTTTAACTTTTTTTCTATCTTTTTTCTTTTTAGGGAAAGTCGGGGCCGCCTCAACCGGTGGACCTAGGTTGAAACGGTGGTCAGCACTGACCCCTGCTCAACTCTCCATCTGGCCATGTTTTATTTTTCGGCCACTTTAAATGTGTGGCAGGAACCTCGGGACCTGTGTTAAGCTCCCAGGCCTCCCACCACACATCTAACACTTTCCAAGGAGGTGGTGTTATTTTATTGAGGCAGACCACCTTCTTGGTCAGCCATGATAAAATATTTGCATCAAATTGCCTATCGATTTCCTTCTTTGCATGCATTTGCATTACTCATGCATGCAAATTGCATGCAAAGAAGGTCATTGTAATAGGGGAGGGTATCTGGGTGGGGAAATGCAAGATACTGTGTATTTCACGTGATATACACGATATATGTGATTATAATGCAATTTAGAGCCCTAATGTGGCTTGATGAATGACCCAATTAGTTAACCAGAAAATCGCCAGTTTTCAGCAAAATCCAACTAATCTAGCCAGACAAATTTAGAACAACCAAAGCGCAGACTTAAATTTATCCAGCAAAAAAGTGTCCAGGTCACTTTAAAATAGTTAGGTATGTTCAGCAGCATACCCATGCCACTGAATATCCTGGTCACATTTCCCAGATAAATTTAGTTGACTAACTTTGCTAGCCAGACAACATCTGAAAAAGGACCTCAATAGTTTTCCTCACTATCCAGGCCGGGCTAGGTCACTTATCCACACCAAACAACAACACAGTTCACAACAGCAGTAAAAAAAAAAAAGTCCTTCCTGTAGTTACCTCACAGCACTTCTTGCCATCTCTGCTATTCCAGGGTTTGTCAGGCTTCTTCTCTCTGCCTGGGCAAGAAAATTGACTCAGCTGCTTAAATCTCAAGCCACCTGTGTGCCTCCTAGAAGCAGGCTGCAAGGGGTCTAGTGACCTTATCCTCCAGTGAGGAACGGAACACACACCTTCACAGTGGCCATCCTCAGTACCAATGATTCCTCCCCTCTTTCTCCATTGAAAAGTTCTCTGGCTGTTGTGCTGAATTTGGTAATAGCCAGGCGATCCACTTAAGAGGTGGGCTGTACAGTTTTTAAAAGTGCTGCCTTTATTGCACTGGGGGATACATTTTCAGTGCAAGTCGCTCAAGGTTCTTTCTTACTATGCTATGATGTGTCACAATATCCCTATTTATATGTTGCAGTAATCTCATTTAACTCCATGGATTCATTGTACATACTGCAGTATGTCAACATCATGCTTTTTGGCAACTTTTACATTTAATTGTATCCATACTGCAAAAGACAAGCTATTATTTACAAACTGTAACATATAAGCAATCACTTTCTTTAGAAACAAATAATCACATGGGGAACAAGTTTGCAGCAAGGGTATGTGACACAAAACATCTCAGAAATGAAATTACTAGACAGTTTATCCCATTAAGATCCTGGCACCACATTCTTGAGTGTGAAGATCACACATTAAGATTAACACGACATCCACTTTTGATAAATAAATGGTCAGAACTCTAGGGTATATAAAGCAGGTAATAAATAGTACAGTGTATTATGCGGTTGAGTGGAAACTGATGCACAGTATGGTCGCTGGAGAGTCATCTCCAGTTACTAAACAATGAACTATAAAAGAATTAGAACCTGTAATTATAAACATACTCAGAGATTCCGTACGCCTCCAGCAGAATGCCAGCAGCTCAGAGACCATGTCTTAGTTCTAATATGAACTGAACAAATATCGGTTGTAGATCGATTTGGTACAGTACTTAATAAATTTAGAGCGGTGATTCTCATCCCAGTCCTTGGAACGCACTCAGTCCATCAGGTTTGCAAGATATCCACAATGAATATGGATGAGAGAGATCTGCATGCAGCGGAGGCAGTGCATGCAAATCTATCTCATGCATATTCATTGCGGACATCTTGAAAATCTGACAGGCTAGTTGTGTCCTGAGCAATAGGTTGAGAACCACTGGATTAGAGGAGAATTATTAAAGGGTTCCAAGCACCTAACCTCAGAGTGACTATGGTTAGCTGCTGTTAAAGTGTGTTCCTGGGAGCATGTTTGGGTCAGGGAAGAAAAATATACACATGTAATTGAATTTTCAAGTTATACATACATTGTTTCTCCCATGGTGCACCAGCCACATAAATAGCAGGGGCAGAGTCCCTGGATACACTTGTACCCATGTACATTTAGCCAGTTTTCAAAGAGAAGCTACCTGGGTAGTTAAAAAAAAAACAAAAAAAAACCTGACTATATACAGGAGCAGCTCAAGACAATCTGCTGCCTAAGGTGAGGGATGAGATGATGCCCCCACTCCACTCCCAAGATGCAGCACAGGTCAAACTACTAAGTGGGGAGAGGGGTCCCCCCTGGAGTCAGCCCTTTCATTGATTTGAAATACTGGGGAAGGGGGGAAAGCTCAGGGATCCTAGAGGAGTGGCAGATAAAGTATCTG
Organism: Rhinatrema bivittatum; assembly: GCF_901001135.1. Taxonomy (NCBI): domain Eukaryota; kingdom Metazoa; phylum Chordata; class Amphibia; order Gymnophiona; family Rhinatrematidae; genus Rhinatrema; species Rhinatrema bivittatum. Next base: position 51,799 of record NW_021821487.1, read on the forward strand.
TGATAATATTTTTTGGGAACTGGGAAACCTACCACACTCTTACGACCCCTACCAACTGCTACTCTCTCAGGGCAGGTGCAAGGGTATTTTGCCCTAGGCGAACCTTATAACCTTTTGCCACTAACCCCCTTACCACACACAATTAAAATGTATGCATTTATTTTAAAATGTCTTATTAACTACTTAGCCAATTAAAAATGGGGATTTTGCATGAATAAGAGCATTCAAAGTACAGTCACTTATAACATGTATATTATCTTTACATGCACTGCTGTGGTGCCAACCTGAATTCCTTGCAAGAAATGCACTTGAAACCCATATAGTATTAGTTGGTGTAGGCTAGGCCCTCAGATAGCCATAAGAATACTGAATTGCGATTACAATATAGTAAACCTTTCATACCGAAACATCACTAAACACCAGCAAGCAACAACTCTACCCATGAAAAGGCAACACTGCAAATATTACAAGATTCTACAAACTAATATACTGCCTATTAGGGAAACAGAACAAGCCAGGCTGCTATAGATCCCTAAATAGAAACTACACACTAGAAGAATCTCAGTCACCTCGGTCACACATGCACAACACAGATAGACCCTCGCTAAATAGAATAAACAGATTATAATTATAAATAGACAAAGGCAGACAAATCTGAACTGGAGACCTCAACAAATCAAGCTCAGTATGCAGTGTAACAATGAAAAAAAACATTACTATTTCTTGTTAAACATCAAATAAATGTTGTGTCCGTCAGTGCCCGATGCCCTCTCTCCACCCTCCTCTCCTCGTTGGTGCCTCCCTCTTCGTCCGCGGGAAGATTGGCTGCTGCGGCGTTCTCTTGCCGAGGTCCTCTGGTGTCCCCGGATCGGCTCTACTCTGCAACCCTCCATGTTCCTGAGAGGTCTAGGGGCGCGTGCGTGCGCGGCGCGGCCCCGACAGAAGTACCGGCAATGGCGCGAACCTCGGGGGCGTCCCCCGAAGATGACGTCACCCGCGACGGATATTTAAGGCCTCAGTATTTGCTAACATATCGAGTTAGCAAGGACTAGGATAAGGATTCGTTCTATCTGAGTTACTCTGCCTCCTCGGACTTACCAGGGGTACCCGCTCCTCGGGGGCCTCTCTCTCTTATCTTTCAGGTCAGTCTGGAACCGGTACTTGCTCCTTGAGGGCCTATGTTCCCGGACTTGTTGCTGAATTCCCTTCTGCCTGGAAGTCTTCACTGCCAAACTACTTCAGTGAGTTACCATTGCTCTTTCAGAGCTTTCCCTGGAACAGGTATTCGCTTCTCGAGGGCCTATACTTCCCAGCTCCTGGGCTTCTGTGAGACATTGTGTGAGTCTTACCATCTGGTTCTGTACATGAACTCTGCTTACCCTGCCTATTCACTATATTTCAGTTTCTCTCCAGCTCAGCTTCCAGGGATCGCTGTTCCAGTATCTGAGGGACTGCAGCCCAACCAGGCATTCCAGCTCACTACTGCCACCTCTGGTGGTTCAGTATACTGTTTAATAAAAGAACTAGTGTGTGCTTCCCTCCATACTCTAAGCCTGACCGGTGGTTCCTCTCAGGATCTTCCCTCAAGGGCGTGGTCATCTGCCACTGGTCCAAGGATCCACCCACAAATACCTACAGACTGCTGTCTCCCAAGCAGTTTGTCCTCACCAAAGTTAACAGATTGCTAACTCCCAGCTCTAACACAGAGCTTTCCTAACAATAAAATACCATACCAATAAAAATAATAAATATGTTAAATCAGCTGATCAAAAGAACAATATTCAATAATTAAAAATGCATACAAAAAATTTTAAAAATTTACCAAACTCCAATATATATTCAAAAACGCTAGACACTTCAAATAATATACAATTATTTAAAACTAATAGAGATTAAAAACAATCCTCCATGCTCCATACCTGGGAACATTTGTCCAGATTGTCCTGGATAAGTGGGGGAGAAGACAAGGAAAAAGAGAAAAAATGGATAAGTGGGGGAGAAGACAAGGAAAAAGAGAAAAAATGGGACAAGAGAACAAACAACAACAGAACAAGGAACATACAAAGGAGCAAGGGAACAAAGGAACTTCAAAGAAGACCCGGGTGGTGACCCAGGGTGGGATCAGGCTGTAGCAAGATCATCAGGTAGAGTGCAGGCACCTCCTGCAGGTCGTGAAACCCCAACCCGGAATTGCCAAGAGATGAAAAAGTCTGGACACAGGTACCTCCTGCAGGTCATAGGATCCAGTCAGCTGGTGCCTCCAGCAGGTCGTGAATAGAAGTCCCCTCAAAAAACATTCTGGGGTCCGGAGAACAGAAGGAAGTCCAAAGGAGCCCGGGACAAGAGCAGTCCCACCGGGCACATGGCCTTGGCAATCTGTTGCTCTGCGGTGGAAGGGAGCACTAGGGGGTGCTCCCCAGTGCACGGCGAGATGTGTGTGCCCTTGCGGTGAGACGAACCTCATCTGGGAATGGAGTCCAGAGGACAGAGGCTCGGAACTGAAGTTCAGAAGTGACGACTTAGCACTTGGAACTGAAGACGAGGACCTGACACTTGGAGCTGAAGACGAGGACTTGACACTTGGAACTGAAGACAAGAACTTGACACTTGGAACTGGAGATGAGGACAGGAGCATGGAGCTCCGAGGACCTGGACAAAGTTCAAGGGAAAGCTCGGAGGTGGGGCTCAGAGCAGGTACCCAGAGACGGAACCCTGAGCCAGGACACTGAGATGAAACTCAGCAAAAGAGAGTTAAAAGCCAGGAACCTCAGGAGACTTGCCCAGCCATGGAGACATCCGGAGATGAAGGACAAGAAGGCATCACGCTTACGTAGCCAGTTCCAAGTCTCAAGAACAAAGGATCCAAGATGGAAGACGCCAAGCAGGAACAGAAGACGGAAGTCCAAGTGGAGCAGAACATAGAGTCCAGGAAGGACTGCTCCCAGGAAGCAAGCTCCTTGCCAAGGCGAGGTTGAACAGTCAACTGAGCCATTTTGTAGGGCTGGAAGGACAACACCCAGGGAGGAGTCCGCAGATGGGCCACTAGGGCCCCACCTGTGCTATCCCTTTAAAAAGGGAAGAGAGCCACGGGCCTGCCCCCTAGGAGGAACAGGAACAGGAAGTCCAGGACCCTGGACAGCGGCCATGCTGCCTCTGATACCGATGAGCAGGAGGAGTCAGAGAAGGGCCGCAGGCAGGCCCCGACACAGAGTGGCGGCATTCTGCCACTGGAGGCAGGCTGAAGAGCGGCTTCTCTGCTGCAGGAGAGGTCCCAGGAGGTGAAGCAAGACGGCGTCCATGCCACTGAAGAGGAGCAAGGCTGCGGCTCCTGCCCCAGTGAAAAGGAGCGACTTGATCAATTCAGGGGTGGCACCTGCCGCAGGAAAGGCCCCGGCTTCTGTGACCCCTGGGCCACGAAGGTAAGCACCTAGCATGGCTCCAGCTGTGGGAGGAGCGCAACAATATTGACACGGATACAGGATGACCCAGGTACTTTGCCACTATGCAGCTTATTGAAATTAACCTTTATATTGTGCACACCTCCTGAAAATAGGTTATATAAATAAAGATCACTTAACCATGTGTAGAGACAATTATTCCGAACTAATCAAACATGCAGAAAATTGTAGCTGTTTGGATAACTGTTCAGTGGTGCCATGTAGAAGAACTGGTGCCAGCCAGAGTTGGGATGCTACAGAGGAGGCGTTTATATTCCCTCTAGGGAAGGTTTCTCAGCTATTGCACAACAGCAACACCTAGTGGCCAAGATATATGCAAACCAGCTGCCAGAATGAGCCAGGGTCTGTGGCCCATGGCCAAGAACTGTAGCTGCAATGGCTAAGCTAGATGGGAGGAGTGAGAATTTATAAAATGAGGCAATCATTGGGTAGTTGAGAATGAAGGATCAAGTCACCATAGACCACAAAAGATTAGTTCTGACAGAACTGGAAATCCAAATGAGCAGAAGGAAACTGCCAGAGAAATGGCAGCTGGACTGCATACATCTTTCTCCTAATTTTTAGCTTCCTATTCAGGGCTTATCTGCTGAAATGATGATTCATTTTGGACTCACCTGCACCTGCTATCTGTTTATGCTGAACAAGGTCCATTGTTACATTAAACAATAACTCCCATGCTAGTTAAGAAGGGTGTGATATGGATTGGCAATATATCAGTCAACTTGTTTTTGTTTTGAGGTTACTGTTCATATTTTCTTTTACTGTAGGACAGTAGGGACATAGTAGAGCAGTCCCATCTCCAACCTAGCAGCCCTTGTGCTGCTTTGGATGAGCAAGGTCACCCCTCAGGAGACCATCACGTTGGTGTGGCAGGAAGTAATCCTGTAGCTAGGACCTGTCCTCCAAGTGATTGTAAGTGGGTATATCCCTTGGGGAAGGAGGAAGAGAGATGACAAGGGAAACTATGGTTCTTAAGAACATAAGAACATAAGAAAATGCCATACTGGGTCAGACCAAGGGTCCATCAAGCCCAGCATCCTGTTTCCAACAGTGGCCAATCCAGGCCATAAGAACCTGGCAAGTACCCAAAAACTAAGTCTATTCCATGTAACCATTGCTAATGGCAGTGGCTATTCTCTAAGTGAACTTAATAGCAGGTAATGGACTTCTCCTCCAAGAACTTATCCAATCCTTTTTTAAACACAGCTATACTAACTGCACGAACCACATTCTCTGGCAACAAATTCCAGAGTTTAATTGTGCGTTGAGTAAAAAAGAACTTTCTCCGATTAGTTTTAAATGTGCCCCATGCTAACTTCATGAAGTGTCCCCTAGTCCTTCTACTATCCGAAAGAGTAAATAACCGATTCACATCTACCCGTTCTAGACCTCTCATGATTTTAACACCTCTATCATATCCCCCCTCAGTCGTCTCTTCTCCAAGCTGAAAAGTCCTAACCTCTTTAGTCTTTCCTCATAGGGGAGTTGTTCCATTCCCCTTATCATTTTGGTAGCCTTCTCTGTACCTTCTCCATCGCAATTATATCTTTTTTGAGATGTGGCGACCAGAATTGTACACAGTATTCAAGGTGCGGTCTCACCATGGAGCGATACAGAGGCATTATGACATTTTCCGTTTTATTCATCATTCCTTTTCTAATAATTCCCAACATTCTGTTTGCTTTTTTGTCTGCCGCAGCACACTGAACCGACGATTTCAATGTGTTATCCACTATGACACCTAGATCTCTTTCTTGGGTTGTAGCACCTAATATGGAACCCAACATCGTGTAATTATAGCATGGGTTATTTTTCCCTATATGCATCACCTTGCACTTATCCACATTAAATTTCATCTGCCATTTGGATGCCCAATTTTCCAGTCTCACAAGGTCTTCCTGCAATTTATCACAATCTGCTTGTGATTTAACTACTCTGCACAATTTTGTGTCATCTGCAAATTTGATTATCTCACTCGTCGTATTTCTTTCCAGATCATTTATAAATATATTGAACAGTAAGGGTCCCAATACAGATCCCTGAGGCACTCCACTGTCCACTCCCTTCCACTGAGAAAATTGCCCATTTAATCCTACTCTCTGTTTCCTGTCTTTTAGCCAGTTTGCAATCCACGAAAGGACATCGCCACCTATCCCATGACTTTTTACTTTTCCTAGAAGCCTCTCATGAGGAACTTTGTCAAACGCCTTCTGAAAATCCAAGTATACTATATCTACTGGTTCACCTTTATCCACATGTTTATTAACTCCTTCAAAAAAGTGAAGCAGATTTGTGAGGCAAGACTTGCCCTGGGTAAAGCCATGCTGACTTTGTTCCATTAAACCATGTCTTTCTATATGTTCTGTGATTTTGATGTTTAGAACACTTCCACTATTTTTCCTGGCACTGAAGTCAGGCTAACCGGTCTGTAGTTTCCCGGATCGCCCCTGGAGCCCTTTTTAAATATTGGGGTTACATTTGTTATCCTCCAGTCTTCAGGTACAATGGATGATTTTAATGATAAGTTACAAATTTTTACTAATAGGTCTGAAATTTCATTTTTTAGTTCCTTCAGAACTCTGGGGTGTATACCATCCGGTCCAGGTGATTTACTACTCTTCAGTTTGTCAATCAGGCCTACCACATCTTCTAGGTTCACCGTGATTTGATTCAGTCCATCTGAATCATTACCCATGAAAACCTTCTCCATTACGGGTACCTCCCCAACATCCTCTTCAGTAAACACCGAAGCAAAGAAATCATTTAATCTTTCCGCGATGGCCTTATCTTCTCTAAGTGCCCCTTTAACCCCTCGATCATCTAACGGTCCAACTGACTCCCTCACAGGCTTTCTGCTTCAGATATATTTAAAAAAGTTTTTACTGTGAGTTTTTGCCTCTACAGCCAACTTCTTTTCAAATTCTTTCTTAGCCTGTCTTATCAATGTCTTACATTTAACTTGCCAATGTTTATGCTTTATCCTATTTTCTTCTGTTGGATCCTTCTTCCAATTTTTGAATGAAGATCTTTTGGCTAAAATAGCTTCTTTCACCTCCCCTTTTAACCATGCCGGTAATCGTTTTGCCTTCTTTCCACCTTTCTTAATGTGTGGAATACATCTGGACTGTGCTTCTAGAATGGTATTTTTTAACAATGACCACACCTCTTGGACATTTTTTACTTTTGTAGCTGCTCCTTTCAGTTTTTTTCTAACAATTTTTCTCATTTTATCAAAGTTTCCCTTTTGAAAGTTTAGCACGAGAGCCTTGGATTTGCACACTGTTCCTTTTCCAGTCATTAAATCAAATTTGATCATATTATGATCACTATTGCCAAGGGGCCCCACCACCGTTACCTCTCTCACCAAGTCCTGTGCTCCACTGAGAATTAGATCTAAAATTGCTCCCTCTCTCGTCGGTTCCTGAACCAATTGCTCCATAAAGCTATCATTTATTCCATCCAGGAACGTTATCTCTCTAGCGTGACCCGATGATACATTTACCCAGTCTATATTGGGGTAATTGAAGTCTCCCATTATTACTGCACTACCAATTTGGTTAGCTTCCCTAATTTCTCTTAGCATTTCACTGTCCATCTCACCATCTTGACCAGGTGGACGGTAGTATACCCCTATCACTGTAGTCTTCCCTGATACACAAGGGATTTCTACCCATAAAGATTCAATTTTGTATTTAGTCTCATGCAGGATGTTTATCCTGTTGGACTCTATGCCATCCCGGACATAAAGCGCCACACCTCCTCCCGACTGCTCCTCTCTGTCATTGAGATATAATTTGTACCCCGGTATAGCACTGTCCCATTGGTTATCCTCTTTCCACCATGTCTCTGAGATGCCAATTAAGTCTATGTCATCATTTACTGCTATACATTCTAATTCTCCCATCTTACTTCTTAGACTTCTGGCATTAGCATACAAACATTTCAAAGTTTGTTTTTGATTGTATTTTTATTCTGCTTTTTAATTGATAGGGATAAGTTAGAATTTTTTAGCTCAGGTGAGTTTTTAGTTACAGGCACTTGGACTACTTTTCTAATTATTGGAACCTCACTGTCGGGATGCCCTAATTCTAATGCATCATTAGTATCCTTTAAAGATACATCTCTCCGAACCATGCGCTGCTGAGCGACTGTCGGCTTTCCCCTTAGGGGGACTGTGGGCAATGCTCACCTATAATGAATGACAGAGAGCTCTGGGAGAGAGGGCCCAAGTGAGAGAGGGCAGGGACTCCTGGCACACATGTGAAATTGAAGAGTGGGTGTGCCAACTCAGAGGTGGAGAAGGGAAATGACCGCAGTCAATGGGAGAGAGGCTGTAAATACCAAAGAGACAGGAGGCTGTCAGTTTTTCCTAACACTTTGCACAGTGAATATACAACCTTTTGAGAAAGAGAGTTATTACAAATTATGGTGTTCTCACGCTGCTCTAAAGGAAGTTGAATACAAACAGCAATGGAATGGGAGCTCTTCAAACTGTAAGTGACTGGGTGGGGTTTTGGATACTGGAACTGTAGCCATGACTGGATAGTACAGGCTGCGTGATGATATTAGAGTTAATAACAGAGGGGAGCTTGCAGACTGTGAGGGTGTTAAGCTGAAGAATGGAACTCTGGAAGCTGCCTGACTTTGCAGAGGCAGCAGAGGCTTGGCAAGGAAGGACCCTACTGGCTACACTCAAGAATAAAGAAAGGAGTGAGGGTCATTGAATGAGCACACTTCTGGACAGGAGAATAGGCCTGAGGAGAAGCCCAGGGACACAAGCCTAAATTGAAAAGACTGTATTCAGATAAGGCAAGAGGAGGCAGCACTCAGTTTGGAAGCCTAAACTTCAAGAACCTAAGGCACAGGTCTGAAATAGGGCCAACCCAACAGCAAGAAGAAAGCAGAGTCCTGCAGAGAAGATCTGGCAGAGGAAAACAATACTGGATTTGATAACCATTGGAATGTGGACAGCATTTCACTACAGTGATACGTTATTCTCTCGCACCAAGGATGTGTCTCCAGGTGTCTGTGACCAGGAAGGAAGGGTCAGGACAGTTGTGATGGTGATTTTATCATTAGGAAAATAGATAGCTGGGTGGCTGGTGGATATGAGGATTGCTTGCTAACCTGCCTGCCTGGTGTGAAGGTAGCAGACCTCACATGACATAGAAAGATGCAGGAGGGAAGTTCTGGAGGCTAAATTTAGGCTCTTTGGTATGAAATTGAAATCCAGAACCTCCAGGGATACAGTCTCAGCAATGCTTCCCGTTCCACGTGCAGGATTCCAGAGGCAGGCTGAGCTCCAGATTTTCAATGTAGGAATGAGATAATTGTGCAGGGAAAAGGGTTCTAGGTTTATTAGGAATTGGGGAACATTCTGGGGAAGGGGGAATCTATACTGATGGAATGGGCTCCACCTTAACTAGAGCAGAACCAGGCTGCTGGCACTAAAAAGGAGAGAGAGCAGCTTTTAAACTAGATAATAGGGGAAAGCTGACAGTGGCTGAGAAGCGCAAGGTTCAGACTGATGATGAATTGTGACAAAACAGGGAAGTTAGGGCATCTGAAAAGAGACATTGCAATAAATGCTAAAGTAGACCAGGTGCCTTTAAGTAAAGAGCAGAGTAGAAAGATTTCAAATCACCCCTATCAATTGATAAACAGGTTGTTAATACAAACAAAAGCATACTTTGAAATCTCTGTGTACAGATGCTAGAAGTTTAAAAAAATAAGATGGACGTGTTAGAATGTATAGCACTGAATGAAGAGTTGTAAATAATTGTCATCTCAGAGATTTCGTAGAAAGTGGATCGCCTGTGATACTAGGGTACAAATTATATCGCAATAATAGGATGAATCAACTTGGTGAAGGAGTGGCACAATATGTTAAAGAGGGTATAGAGACAAACAAGATAAAGGTTCTGCAGGAAACAAAATGCAGTATTGAATCTTTATGGATAGAAATTCCAGGTGAAAAGGGAAACAAAATAACAGTTGATATACTGCTGCCTACTAGGGATTGCTTAGTTTTTTTCTGCTGGGTCGGGCTACTGGTCGGGCAACCCGTGGAAAACTTTGTTTTCCAACAGGTCGGTTTTTCTTTCTTGGCAATTTTCGCCGAAAAAAAACACCCCCAACCCTTCAAATTTAGTTAATTACAACCCCCCCACCTGACCACCCCAAAACATGCCTAAAGTCCCTGGTGGTCCAGCGGGGGTCCTGGGAGCGATCTCCCGCTCTCCGGCCGTCGGCTGCCAGTAAACAAAATGGCGCCGGTGGCCCTTTGCCCTTACCATGTGACAGGGGCTACCGGTGCCATTGGTCAGCCCCTGTCACATGGAAGGAGCAATGGATGGCCCGCACCATTTTCTAAGATGGTAAAGAGCAGGCAGAGGGCAGTACCAGAGAGTCAGTCCAAGAGGTACTACCTGGGGGATGCAGGAACAGGAGGATGCTGGAACAGAAGAATGCTGGAACAGAAGGACGCTGGAACAGAAGGATGCTGGAACAGGACTGGAACAAGACTGGAACAGGCGATGAGACACGGAGGCAAACTAGTACACACACATGGTGTCGACCCGATTGCCAAGGCAAGGAAATGCAGGCAGGCACTTCCTCTTGTACTGCGGTCAATCAGGGCATGCCACAGAGCTTGGACCCACCTCTGGACCTATAAGGGCCTGGGCGGACAGCGCGCACACCTAGGGGCGGGACCAATGCCATGAAGGACGCCGAACCCCACCGTCAGGCCTGGTGCACTGAGGAAGGCCCGGCGACCGCCGCTGCAGGAACGGCGAGGCCTGGAGGAGCTTGCAGCTGCTGCTGGAGAGGCTGACCCGGGACATGCAGAGGAGTTGGAGAAGTGAGCAGGCGTGAGGCCCGTGCCGAGCGCAGATGGGGTGCCCAACAGTACCCCCCTTCTAGGCCTCCCTCTACGCGGGTGAGGTTTTTCAGGATGAGCCCTGAGGAATGTTCTGAGGAGTTCTTTGTCTAGAATATTGTAGAAAGGTTCCCACAAGTTCTCCTCGGCCCCATAACCCTCCCAGGATAAGAGGTATTCCCATCTGCCTCGACGCCGACGGACGTCAAGGACTTCTCTTACCTGGAGAGTGGAATCTGGTTCTGTGGAGATCCTAGGTGGTGAGGGTTCTTTGCAAGAGGGCCAGGATAGGACTAGCGGCTTCAACAGGGACACGTGGAACGTGTTGTGAATACCCATGGCACGTGACAGTTGTAATTGGTAGGACACTGCTCCCACTCTCCGGAGTACTGGAAAAGGACCGATTGAACTTAGGTGCCAGACGATGTGAGGGGCGACGCAGCCTTATGTGTCGGGTTCAGCCATACCTTCTGGCCAGGACGGAAGAGTGGAGCAGGACATTTGTGAGCATCTGATGTACGCTTGGAACGTTCGGCGGCTTGATTGAGGCGTTCTTTAACCTGATTCCACACCTGACAAATGGTGTGAGCTGTGAATTGAGGGCTGGTGATGGAACAGCGAGGTGTACTGGCAGCGGTAACCGTGGTTGTCAACCAAACACCACAGAAAATGGTGATACATCGGTGGCAGCAGTAACATGGGTATTATGCGACAACTCTGCTCATGGCAGCAGGTCAGACCAATTGTCCTGTTGGTCATTCACATATGAGTGGAAGAAGGTCTTCAGGATCCAATTGGTTCTTTCTGCTTGGCCGTTGGCCTGGGGGTGATAGGCCGACATGAGATTCAAGGTGATGTTAAATTTTTTACAAAGGAGCACCAGTACCTTGCAGCGAATTGTGGTCCTCGGTCTGAAATGATCTCTTTGGGGAGACCATGGAGGTGAAAGACATGCCTTAGAAACAATTTGGCCAATTCTGGGGCTGATGGAAGGCCTTGCAGGGGAATGAAGTGACCCATTTTAGAAAAATGGTCAATGATGACCCAGATCACGGTATTGTTCTGTGACGGTGGTAGGTCCGTGAATAAATCCATCGATATGCTTGACCAAGGTTTGGTGGGAGCTGGAAGCAATTGGAGGAGACCCTATGGTCACCCTGTAGGGGGTTTCTGTTGGGCACAGATGGGGCATGAATCTACATAGTTGCAGGAGTCTTGTACCATACTGGGCCACCAGTAAAATCTCCGCAACATCTCAAGGGTTCTGGCATGGCCCGGATGTCCTGCCAACTTAGAATCATGGGCCCACTTAAGAACCCGCTCACGTAATCTATGTGGAATGACAGTTTTTCCGGCAGGAACCATAGTGGTCACTGCGAGAGATACACAGGCAGGGTCAATAATATGTCTTGGAACATCGGGAATGTCTTCTGGTTTAAAAGATCTGGAGACCACATCTGCGCAGAGGTTAAGAACATAAGAACATAAGAAATTGCCATGCTGGGTCAGACCAAGGGTCCATCAGGCCCAGCATCCTGTTTCCAACAGAGGCCAAACCAGGCCACAAGAACCTGGCAATTACCCAAACACCTAGAAGATCCCATGCTACTGATGCAATTAATAGCAGTGACTATTCCCTAAGTAAACTTGATTAATAGCAGTTAATGGACTTCTCTTCCAAAACTTATCCAAACCTTTTTTGAACCCAGCTACACTAACTGCACTAACCACATCCTCTGGCAACAAATTCCAGAGATTTATTGTGCGTTGAGTGAAAAAGAATTTTCTCCGATTAGTCTTAAATGCTACTTGCTAACTTCATGGAATGCCCCCTAGTCCTTCTATTATTCGAAAGTGTAAATAACCGAGTCACATCTACTCGTTCAAGACCTCTCATGATCTTAAGACCTCTATGATATCCCCCCTCAGCCGTCTCTTCTCCAAGCTGAACAGCCCTAACCTCTTCAGCCTTTCCTCATAGGGGAGCTGTTCCATCCCCTTTATCATTTTGGTTGCCCTTCTCTGTACCTTCTCCATTGCAACTATATCTTTTTTGAGATACGGCGACCAGAATTGTACACAGTATTCAAGGTGTGGTCTCACCATGGAGCGATATAGAGGCATTATGACATTTTCCGTTTTATTAACCATTCCCTTCCTAATAATTCCTAACATTTTATTTGCTTTTTTGACTGCTGCAGCACACTGAGCTGACGATTTCAATGTATTATCTACTATGACGCCTAGATCTCTTTCTTGGGTGGTAGCTCCTAATATGGAACCTAACATCGTGTAACTACAGCTAGGGTTATTTTTCCCTATATGCAACACCTTGCACTTGTCCACATTAATTTCATCTGCCATTTGGATGCCCAATCTTCCAGTCTTGCAAGGTCCTCCTGTAATGTATCACAGTCTGCTTGTGATTTTAACTACTCTGAATAATTTTTTATCATCTGCAAATTTGATAACATCACTCATCGTATTCCTTTCCAGATCATTGATATATATATTGAAAAGCACCGGTCCAAGTACAGATCCCTGAGGCACTCCACTGTTTACCCTTTTCCACTGAGAAAATTGACCATTTAGTCCTACTCTCTGTTTCCTGTCTTTTAACCAGTTTGTAATCCACTAAAGGACATCGCCTCCTATCCCATGACTTTTTAGTTTTCGTAGAAGCCTCTCATGAGGGACTTTGTCAAACGCCTTCTGAA